>NC_086451.1:143219334-143519334 GCF_028390025.1 Pseudophryne corroboree | reverse complement strand
TCTCACCGAAACAGACTGCTCTGGTCAACACCAGGGTTAACAGGAAAACCCGGAACGCAGTCTCTTGGGGTAAGTCCATCTTGTTAAGGGAAGAGAAAGGGAACAAGAAGGGGGAGGAAAGGAGGGTAATGGGAGATGGAGAAAATAATAAAAAGGAAAAAGAAAAACTGGTGCGACAACCGCCTCTAGTCTTGTTGTTCTCCGTGCTCAGGTGCCGTCTCAACAGTGCTGCCTCTCAGCCTTCCCGGAACAGACACTCCAGTGATACGATATTCTCTCCGAGTCAGCGACCTTTCTGTAGGGAACATAAATCTTGCATTACAATGTGTTTAACTGTTGTGTGAAGTAAACCATCCATGGAAAATTAAAAGGAGAGCGAAAAATAATAAAAAGAAAATTTGTCAGATTTGCGTTCACCATCAGGCTGTCACACCATCATGTCTATCGGTATCTTATGCACAGTCTCCCTTCACCAGTATTTCCACTCTCCACCCTTTGTGCATGGCCAGGCACAGTGATGCTGGTGAGATATACTGGTTGTGGGCAGACCTCTGAAAAGCCGAGTAGACATGTGACGTTTGAGCTGTAAATCTGTCGGTGAACGTCAGAGATGAAGAGGAAACTTTGAAGACAAATCACAGAGTTTAGTAACAAAGAAGATTTTACAAAGTTTGACATCTGGATTGGGCACTACGGGGAATGATTCCCTAATCAGGCTGTTCCCTTAAAAAAAATTTTTATGTGTGTTATATCTCTACTGGGACTATCCCAGCCATCAATCCAGTGTCTTGTCCATTCTAAGTTCATAGGGAACCCGGTATCTTTGAGATAATTTCCTCTACCTGTGATGGACATGCTTCTAAAACAGTGAAATGCAATATTAGTCTTCGTGGGTATTTTAACATATTTTGTGCTTCCTGGGTGGGAGCACTCTATATGTATACCATCTCTAACAAAACTCCCGTTAAATTACTTAGAGGTCACTTCTGCTAGAGGGAGAGAAGCAGAAGTTTAGAAGCCTCCTCCTAATCTCCGTAAGTTCTGTCAAAAGGGTAAAGTTTCATTTATTCTGTTCTTCCCATTAACCGAATCTGTGTTTTTCTATACTGCTCGTGATTCCTTACTATATGTCCCTTGATCCCGTCTATGTGTTTAATAACGTGGCTTATTTATTCTGTCTAGGGGTCTATATTGGCTATGTGCTCTACTACTCCTACAATTTCTAGCAAAATGTCCTTCATTTTTACAAATGTAACATATTATCGGTCTTTTGTTACTAGTAGGGTTTTGGTGTTTGGGCTGATGAGACTTTGGTGTAAGAGCCTGCATACTTTCAATCCTCAGCCTCTCCTCTTGCAGTTTTCTATGCCTAGCAATATTCCTATGGTGTTCAATTGCGCACTCTCTAAGGCAAGCCACTGTGACCCCTCTCCAACCAGGCAAAGAGGTTTGTACTCTGTCCTTCACTGTCTGATCGAGTCCGTCCATTAGCACAGACACAGACACTTCTCTGTAATTTTCATCGTTCCCTGCATCTAATACCCCCATGTATCTGTCCATTTCCTGCAGTACTCGGTGGAAATATTCAGATGTCATTTCATTTTCCCTCTGTTTTATGGAGAAAATTCTTCTCCACTCAGTGGGGAAACAAAACTCTATTTGCCTATTAATTCGTTCTATATTTTCCTGATTGTTTCTGTCAGTCATAGGACTATCCAACTCTAATCTACAATCAGTGATGAATTTTTGGGTGTCAATATTAGGGGGTAGGCATGCTTTCAAAAATGTCCGCCAATGTTGGTTTGTCGGTTCATACACATTACCCAGATCTCTGATAAATTTCTGACATCTGGCTAAATGCTTCTGAGGGTCGGGGAATTCTGAAATGATTGATCGCAGCTCATCTCTGGGCCACAGGCAATACATTGCATTATTCCTGATGAGGACTACTTCCTGTCTATCGGTTCCCCCATTGGGAGTTACTATTCCCAAGACAGGGTGTAATCCTACCATTGCGTTCGTAATCTGTTTACTGTGTGGTGTTGTTGTTTCTGTGCAATGAACTGTCTCATACTTACCGGTAGCTGTGACCTCACCCGTTCTTTCATTGGGGAATATTGTTACTGCACTACCTGGTTGGACAGGTCCCACCTGAGTTTCCTGCAACATGATTGCTTGGAGGAGAGCTGCGATTTGGCTGAATTCTTCATCTCCCCGTGACCTAAAACCTTGGAGAGACTTCAAAATAGGATACATTTTGCAAAAGTTAGGGTTAATACATTGCTCTTTCATATTACTATCATTTATGGATGTATCATTGACTGTAGCCTTCTGTTCCCCTTCGACCTGTGTCGACAATGGTGTGTTTGTGTTCTCATTCCCGCTAGGTTTGGAACCGGTTGCATATGTTAATTTCTCTTGCATATCGCCCTCTTGCTGCCATAAATTTAAACAATCTGTATGTCTAATCCTTTGTTTTCTGGATTTTATTAGACTTATCCTACTCCTTAAATTCTGCAATACCTCTGGATCAAAACTACCTATCCCAGGAAATGATGCTTTATCCCCCACAGTCATTCGTGTCCATTCATCACAAAAGGTCTCAGTGTGGGGACCATACTTCCCCCACATTACTAACCGAGCTGACCCCCTGGGTCTCAATTCTGCTGTCTGAACCCTGACTGAGGAACGTCCCTGTGTTGTGCACTTGGCTCCCATTGTGGACCCTTTTAACACGGGAAAACTTCCTAAATGCTCCAAACACAGTAGTCTACCGGTGGAAGTCCTCAAAGTTCTTCCACTAACTTCTTCTGCTCCGAGTATCACGGATCCGCCTTTTTTTTTAGCAGACACGTGTAGCCGTTGCAGGCCCTACATCCCTTGGGCCTTTAGGAGTAACTTACCGTACCCAGTGAATATCTGCCTCTGGAGATTTTCCTGAGAGACCAGCGAAAACTCCCTAAAACCTTTATTTTACACAAATCACGCTTGCATGTGCTTGACACAACGTGTATGATGAAGAGATTTACGCACAAATATGCAAAACTTCGTATCACGTTGCGCCACGTATTGCCCACACAACCGTGCGGTCCAATCGAACCGCTTATAGACACTTGCTATCTATAAGTGGTAGGATCACTGGAGTCTTCACACTGTGCTCCAAAACAGCCGGAGTGTAATACCACAAAAACTTTATCACACTCCGTTGCACGTATTCACCTAGACCGTGCTCACCAAGTTTCACCAAGTTTCACCAAGTTTCGCCAAGTTCACCAAACGGGGTTCAATACATTCACACCTTTTTCAGCCCACACCAACACTCTATAGTTTTCTGATCAGAAAAATATATTTTCCTGTTAACTGATAGCTTTCCCCAGAGGTAATACAGTAAGAAAGGTTTTATTTAAACTAAATCTTGGACACTGAGCAATTTGTGCTATTATTGCATGGCTACCGTCCCGCCCCTAAACTAAACAATGCTATTGTGTAATTTGTACTTAGCGGCCGTACCCTTACGCACGTTGCGTAAATACGCGATGTGCGTATGTCTTTACGTTGCGTACGCAGTCCCGTACTTTGTCCGAGACACGTGTACAAAGACCGTACGTCTGCAATAGCACAAATCCCACACTTCTATAAATGTAAGCGATATTACCTATAATCATTTACTTAACACAACACAGTATCTTTCTGTATAAACCTGTTTAACTAGGCCAGACTGTATTTGTGTTTTACGTTTACTTCCTTAATATTTATTCTATATTTTTAACTAAATAGCAACAAATTTCTCCATCTTTTACACAGGTCTAAATGAATCTAGTAATAATCAATAATTCAAATGGTATGATTCAGATTGGATAGCTATCTTGCAGAACATACACTGATATAAATATACACATAATTATAAGAATATAATTTCTCTGACGTCCTAGTGGATGCTGGGTACTCTGTAAGGACCATGGGGAATAGACGGGCTCCGCAGGAGACTGGGCACTCTAAAGAAAAGATTAGGTACTATATTTGGTGTGCACTGGCTCCTCCCTCTATGCCCCTCCTCCAGACCTCAGTTAGAATCTGTGCCCGGCCAGAGCTGGATGCACTCTAGGGGCTCTCCTGAGCTTCCTAGAAAGAAAAGTATTTGTTAGGTTTTTTATTTTCAGTGAGATCTGCTGGCAACAGACTCACTGCTACGTGGGACTTAGGGGAGAGAAGCAAACCTACCTGCTTGCAGCTAGCTTGTGCTTCTAGGCTACTGTACACCATTAGCTCCAGAGGGATCGAACACAGGGCCCGACCTCAATCGTCCGTTCCCGGAGCCGCGCCGCCGTCTCCCTTGCAGAGCCAGAAGACAGAAGAAACCGGAGGAAAACGGCGGCTGAAGACTTCGGTCTTCATTAAGGTAGCGCACAGCACTGCAGCTGTGCGCCATTGCTCCCTATGCACACCACACACTCCGGTCACTGATGGGTGCAGGGCGCTGGGGGGGGGGCACGCCCTGGGCAGCAATTAGAGTACCTTACATGGCTAATTGACACATGATACAGCTTTTAAGCTGTATATGTGCATAATCCCCCGCCATTATACAGATAAAAAAGCGGGAGAAGTCCGCCGAGAAGGGGGCGGGGTTATCTTCCTCAGCACACCGGCGCCATTTTCTCTTCACAGCTCCGCTGGAAGACAGCTCCCCAGGCTCTCCCCTGCAGTTTCCAGACATCAAGGGTAAAAAAGAGAGGGGGGGCACTAAATTTAGGCGCAAAACTATATATAAAAGCAGCTATAGGGAAAATCGCTTTTGTTAGTGTAAATCCCTGATTATATAGCGCTGTGGTGTGTGCTGGCATACTCTCTCTCTGTCTCCCCAAAGGACTTTGTGAGGTCCTGTCCTCAGTCAGAGCATTCCCTGTGTGTGTGTGTGCGGTGTGTCGGTACGGCTGTGTCGCTTACGTGGAGGCGGGGCCGACACCTGAGTGGATGGATATGTGGAAGGTATTAACCGACAGTGTCAACTCCTTACATAAAAGGTTCGATGACGCAGCTTTGTGACAGCCAGCATATCAGCCCGCGCCTGCCCAGGCATCTCAGAGGCCATCAGGGGCTCAAAAATGCCCGCTACCTCAGATGGCAGACACAGATGTCGACACGGAGTCTGACTCCAGTGTTGACGAGGATGAGACAAATATACAATCCACTAGGGCCATCCGATGCATGATTACGGCAATGAAAAATGTGTTGCACATTTCTGACATTAACCCACATTAATACCACAAAAAAGGGTATTATGTTTGGGGAGAAAAAGCAGCCAGTGACTTTTCCCCCATCTGATGAGTTAAATGAATTGTGTGAAGAAGCGTGGGGTTCCCCAGATAAGAAACTAGTAATTTCTAAGCAGTTACTAATGGCGTACCCTTTCCCGCCAACGGATAGGTTACGCTGGGAGTCATCCCCTAAGGTGGACAAGGCGCTCACACGCTTATCAAAAAAGGTGGCACTGCCTTCTCAGGATACGGCCGCCTTAAAGGAGCCTGCAGATAGAAAGCAGGAGGCTATCCTGAAGTCTGTGTATACACACTAAGGTACTATACTGAGACCTGCTATTGCTTCAGCATGGATGTGTAGTGCTGCAGCAGCGTGGTCTGATTCCCTGTCTGATAACATTGATACCCTTGACAGGGACACTATATTGCTAACCATAGAGCATATTAAAGACGTAGTCTTATACATGAGAGATGCACAGAGGGACATTTGCCAGCTGGCATCTAGAATTAATGCAATGTCCATTTCTGCCAGGAGAGTATTATGGACTCGGCAGTGGACAGGTGATGCTGATTCTAAAAGGCACATGGAAATTTTGCCTTATAAGGGTGAGGAATTGTTTGGGAACGGTCTTTCGGACCTCGTATCCACAGCAACAGCTGGGAAGTCGACTTTTTTACCTCAGTTTCCCTCACAACCTAAGAAAGCACCGTATTATCAAGTACAGTCCTTTCGGCCTCAGAAAGGCAAGCGGGTTAGAGGCGCGTCCTTTCTGCCCAGAGGCAGGGGTAGAGGGAAAAAGCTGCACCATACAGCCAGTTCCCAAGAACAAAAATCCTCCCCGGCTTCCACTAAGTCCACCGCATGACGCTGGGGCTCCACATGTGGAGCCAGGTGAAGTGGGGGCCCGTCTCCGGAACTTCAGCAACCAGTGGGTTCGCTCACAGGTGGATCTATGGGTTCTACAAGTGGTATCTCAGGGATACAAGCTGGAGTTCGAGACGTCTCCCCCTCGCCGTTACCTCAAATCAGCCTTGCCAGCTACTCCCCAGGACAGGGAGGTAGTACTGGCGGCAATTCACAAGCTGTACCTCCAGCAGGTGATAATCAAAGTTCCCCTCCTTCAACAGGGATGGGGTTACTATTCCACAATGTTTGTGGTACCGAAACCAGACGGTTCGGTGAGACCCATTCTAAATTTGAAATCCTTGAACACTTATATAAGGAAGTTCAAGTTCAAAATGGAATCGCTCAGGGCGGTTATTGCAAGCCTGGAAGAGGGGGATTACATGGTATCACTGGACATCAAGGATGCTTACCTACATGTCCCCATTTACCCACCTCACCAGGTGTACCTCCGTTTTGTGGTACAGGACTGCCATTACCAATTCCAGACGTTGCCGTTTGGTCTGTCCACGGCACCGAGGGTATTTACCAAAGTAATGGCCGAAATGATGATACTCCTTCGGAAGAAGGGAGTTATAATTTTCCGTACTTGGACGATCTCCTTATAAAGGCGAGGTCCAGGGAGCAGTTGTTGGTCGGAGTAGCACTATCTCAGGAAGTGCTACAACAGCACGGCTGGATTCTGAATATTCCAAAGTCGCAGCTGGTTCCTACGACGCGTCTGCTGTTCCTGGGTATGATTCTGGACACAGAACAGAAGAAGGTGTTTCTCCCGGAGGAGAAGGCCAAGGAGTTGTCATCTCTGGTCAGAGACCTCCTAAAACCACAACAGGTGTCGATGCATCACTGAACGCGAGTCCTGGGAAAAATGGTAGCTTCTTACGAGGCAATTCCATTCAGCAGGTTCCATGCAAGGATCTTTCAGTGGGATCTGTTAGACAAGTGGTCCGGATCGCATCTTCAGATGCATCGGCTGATCACCCTGTCCCCGAGGGCCAGGGTGTCTCTGCTGTGGTGGCTGCAGAGTGCTCATCTTCTCGAAGGCAGCAGATTCGGCATACAGGACTGGGTCCTGGTGACCACGGATGCAAGCCTCCGAGGTTGGGGGGCAGTCACTCAGGGAAGAAACTTCCAGGGACTATGGTCGAGTCAGGAGGCTTCCCTACACATAAATATTCTGGAACTAAGGGCCATTTACAATGCCCTAAGTCAGGCAAAACCCCTGCTTCAAAACTAGCTGGTACTGATTCAGTCAGACAACATCACGGCGGTCGCCCATGTAAACCGACAGGGCGGCACAAGAAGCAGGATGGCGATGGCAGAAGCCACAAGGATTCTCAGATGGACGGAAAATCACGTGATAGCACTGTCAGCAGTGTTCATTCCGGGAGTGGACAACTGGGAAGCAGACTTCCTCAGTAGGCACGACCTCCACCTGGGAGAGTGGGGACTTCATCCAGAAGTCTTCCAGCTGATTGTAAATCGTTGGGAAAGGCCACAGGTGGACATGATGGCGTCCCGCCTCAACAAAAAGCGAAAAAGATATTGCGCCAGGTCAAGGGACCCGCAGGCGATAACTGTGGACGCTCTAGTGACACCGTGGGTGTACCAGTCAGTTTATGTGTTCCCTCCTCTTCCTCTCATACCAAAGGTACTGAGGATAATAAGAAAGAGAGGAGTAAGAACTATACTCATCGTTCCATATTGGCCAAGAAGGACTTGGTACACGGAACTACAAGAAATGATCTCAGAGGACCCTTGGCCTCTGCCTCTCAGACAGGACCTGTTACAGCAGGGGCCCTGTCTGTTCCAAGACTTACCGCGGCTGCGTTTGACGGCATGGCGGTTGAATGCCAAATCCTGATGGAAAAGGGCATTCCGGTTGAAGTCATTCCTACGCTGATAAAAGCTAGGAAGGATGTGACAGCAAAACATTATCACCGCATATGGCGAAAATATGTTGCTTGGTGTGAGGCTATGAAGGCCCCAACAGAAGAATTTCAGCTGGGTCGATTTCTGCACTTCCTACAGTCAGGAGTGACTATGGGCCTAAAATTGGGATCCATAAAAGTCCAGATTTCGGCCCCCTTTTGTGCCTCCAGTGGCACCTTGGGATCTCAACGTTGTGTTGGATTTCCTAAAATCACATTGGTTTGAGCCACTTCAGACCGTGGAGCTAAAATATCTTGCGTGGAAAGTGGTCATGCTATTGGCCTTAGCTTCGGCTAGGCATGTGTCAGAATTGGCGGCTTTGTCATGTAAAAGCCCCTATCTGATCTTCCATATGGACAGGGCAGAATTGAGGACTCGTCCCCAATTTCTCCCTAAGGTGGTATCAGCGTTTCATTTGAACCAACCTATTGTGGTGCCTGCGGCTACTCGGGACTTGTAGGATTCCAAGTTGCTGGACGTAGTCCGGGCCCTGAAAATCTATGTTTCCAGGCCGGCTAGGGTCAGAAAAACTGACTCGCTGTTTATCCTGCATGCACCCAACAAGCTGGGTGCTCCTGCTTCTAAGCAGACTATTGCTCGCTGGATCTGTAGCACGATTCAGCAGGCTCATTCTGCGGCTGGACTGCTGCATCCTAAATCAGTAAAAGCCCATTCCACGAGGAAGGTGGGCTCTTCTTGGGTGGCTGCCCGAGGGGTCTCGGCTTTACAACTTTGCCGAGCTGCTACCTGGTCGGGATCAAACACGTTTGCAAAATTCTACAAGTTTGATACCCTGGCTGAGGAGGACCTTGAGTTTACTCATTCGGTGCTGCAGAGTCATCCGCACTCTCCCGCCCGTTCGGGAGCTTTGGTATAATCCCCATGGTCCTTACGGAGTACCCAGCATCCTCTAGGACGTCAGAGAAAATAAGATTTTACTCACCGGTAAATCTATTTCTCGTAGTCCGTAGTGGATGCTGGGAGCCCGCCCCAAGTGCGGAATTCTGCAATACTTGTATATAGTTATTGCTTAACTATAGGGTTTTTTTGTTCGGAGCCATCAGTTTAATGAGGCTCAGTTGTTGTTCATACTGTTAACTGGGTATAGTTATAACAAGTTGTACGGTGTGATTGGTGTGGCTGGTATGAGTCTTACCCTGGATTCCAAATCCTTTCCTTGTAATGTCAGCTCTTCCGGGCACAGTTTCCCTAACTGAGGTCTGGAGGAGGGGCATAGAGGGAGGAGCCAGTGCACACCAGATATAGTACCTAATCTTTTCTTTAGAGTGCCCAGTCTCCTGCGGAGCCCGTCTATTCCCCATGGTCCTTACGGAGTACCCAGCATCCACTACGGACTACGAGAAATAGATTTACCGGTGAGTAAAATCTTATTATATAATATATATTTATATAATATATATATAACTTGACTCTCATAGAACCCCCACACAGTACACACCTACTGAAATGAATGCATTTCCTTTAAAGTCTCTAATTTGCATATCAATGCTGTGTGCTTTTTGACTGCCTGTTCAAGAGGGTTGTTCACTGCTAAGAAAAAGCAGTTACACAGGTTAATTTGCATTTCAATGGCTATCTTATAGTAAGCAGAGTTAGCTAAATGTTAGAGGTAAAAGAAAAAACAAACCAAAGAAAAAAACTTTGTTTTTTTTCTGTGTGTACTTCTTACATCAAGTGTTCATCTTACTATTAACTTTCATTAAGCCCCATCTGAAACTATTTGTAATTGACTATGGCATTGGTTAAATAAATGCATTGGTAACTCATAAATGGTGATTGATTGTGACCAGGGAGAGCTGATTATTCTTGAGCAGTGAAAATCAGCCATTTAGAAAAATGACCTTCCCAACATGGCCGCTGCTCCTCCCCCTTCCACATCCATGAGGGTTACACAAAATGGTGGACAGGCCATGTGGTTAGTCCAAAATGGAGGACAAACCATGTGGCTTCCTTTGTCACAAAGAAATCACACACCATGAAAGACCCTGAAGTTATTTTAGGCCTGAGTTAAAAATAAAACTATATCAAAGCTATGCAAACTTTTAAATATACTTTTAAACCTACTTAAACTAATATACAATCCAATCTGAATCAAACACAATATGATCCATTTGAATCTTGTTTTGCAACAATAAAAATACATTTTAGCATCTTAAAATATTATGAGAAACGAATTGTCCCTTAAATTTCATATCAGCATCTTACTAATAACACAACACAATACACGTGGATGTGATTCGTCAGCATTTTGCGATGCATCCATCATTAGCCGGTCGATCACAGCCGCGTTTGTAACGTACAGTGCATTATTAAGAACGTGATATCCCGTGAGAGCCCCCAATTGATAAGGTCGATATTATCTTAAACCATTAAAGCTATACCTTTAAACACACTTTTACCATGAGCCGCTGCGGCCGCTAGACTTAATACACACGCTATGTACTATGTACGCTATTTGCATACAGAGTCCCGTAAGGTGTACGGACTTAACGTACACATGCCGCGCTGGGGGTACAAAGTACACACAGCGCGCGCACACTCAATTGATAAACTTTAAACCTTATTAGTAATACAATGCAATGATATGATTACACTTTAAACCTTTATGCAGCAAAGTACTGCAATGATGTTATACCTTAAACCTTAAGCAGCGCTGACGGTATAAAGTACCCGCAGTGCGTACACCTTATCAATACACTCAAACCTTATATAGTTAATTATGCTTTAACCCTAGCAGGGAACTACTTACTCATATATTTACATGTATTTATCTAATTAATCTGCACGTTGTGCACGTAATTGGTCATAAATCTACCAATTTGATGAAGCACTATCCAATTACTTATATGAATGCCCTATTATTAAGTGTCTTTCTGCTTAGGAATTGTTACTATGGTGACCAGATTGTTCTTTAATCACCTATTAATTAAACCTCTTTATCTATTCCTATTTTGTATACCACGGAGGACTGACATAATATTATTCCTGATCCTGATCTCCACAAACATGGCCGCCGCATGGAAATGCCAATGAAAAAATGACACAAAGATGGCCGCCGCTGGAGCTATCTGTACGAATACTCCTGGTCTCTAGGAAGAACAGAACCAATGAAAACCGCAGGGGCATGCGCGGTCCCGTCTCCGGAAGTGGGGCGGAAGTGACGCGACATCAGGATACCGGAAGTGTGGCGGAAGTGCCGCCAGCGCTATTATACATGACTTTTTATCCACCTTTCCTGCTCCAAACTTGCATTTACAGCATTTACCACACATTGTACCCATATACACTATCTAATCATGATATATAATAATTGTAACTAATAGATTCTAGTCTGTTCTTCAATACCATGTGCAAACAACAGGAAGTGATGTCATAATTGCTATTAGAGCAGTACTGGTATAAATAGAAGCCTGGTCCCACTCAGCCAATACCCCTTGATGAAGTCTGAATGACGAAACGCGTTGGGAAACCTGGCAGTGACCACACACCCAGTTAAGCAATAATCTTCTTATTTATATATTTTAACTGGTAATATATTTTATGTGTACATTGTTTTTATCCCATTTTTTAAAGAGACCTGTTATTAAGAAACTTTTATGTGAAAAATATTCTTTTCTCTGTGAATAAATTGTATTTTATTTTATATTTATCTACTCATAGTGTGAGTGTTTATCTTTTTAAAGACACCGTTGGTTGCTAAATCCCCTCCCCCCTTGCATTTTTTAGTTCATACCACAGGGAACTGCCATCCCTGTTTGGGGGTCAGCAGACGCCCTTTTGAATCTTTAGGGAGTGTCTATTTCAACTTTTTATTTGCATGGTACATTGTATACCTTGGCCTTGATCGTTGGTAAACACAAGTGGCGCAATAATTTCTTTCTATTTTTTTATATATATTATATATATATATATATATATATATATATATACACACACAGAGGAAAAACCACAGCACTCACCACACCAGAAGCGGGGCACAGCTATGCACTTACCACTCACAGGGTTGGGTGCATGTAACACTGCACTCTCCACCACAGAAGCGGGGTACACAGCTGTACTTACCAATCACAGGGCGGGGTGCATGTAGCCCATGACCACATCGCTCTAATAAATACAAACAGAGAACCCAGCACTCACCAAAGTAAACTCACTTATCCTCAACAATTCAATAAATAAATGATGGGGGTTTAGTTGGTGGATTGGCCAATGCACGGAAGCCTGCATACCGATTTTCAAGGTTCCCCACCTTCATGCAGGTCCTACACTATCACAGAGTCTTAAAACCTGACTACTTCACTGCTGCATCATCTGCCTGCTAGATGTAATGTGTACCTGCCACAGACTTTATGGCTTTTAAAAGGCACACTAGTCACCTATTGCACTGGCTCAAAGATGATTGCTAAAGAACAGCTGAGACAGGTTCAGGATAATAAAGTCCACACAGGGGTGCATGAGAAAGCTAGTGGCCACGGTTAATAAGAGCTAACCATAGATTAACCCCTTCATATACACACAGAGGAAAAACCACAGCACTCACCACACCAGAAGCGGGGCACAGCTATGCACTTACCACTCACAGGGTGGGGTGCATGTAACACTGCACTCTCCACCACAGAAGCGGGGTACACAGCTGTACTTACCAATCACAGGGCGGGGTGCATGTAGCCCATGACCACATCTATGGTTAGCTCTTATTAACCGTGGCCACTAGCTTTCTCATGCACCCCTGTGTGGACTTTATTATCCTGAACCTGTCTCAGCTGTTCTTTAGCAATCATCTTTGAGCCAGTGCAATAGGTGACTAATGTGCCTTTTAAAAGCCATAAAGTCTGTGGCAGGTACACATTACATCTAGCAGGCAGATGATGCAGCAGTGAAGTAGTCAGGTTTTAAGACTCTGTGATAGTGTAGGACCTGCATGAAGGTGGGGTACCTTGAAAATCGGTATGCAGGCTTCCGTGCATTGGCCAGTCCACCAACTAAACCCCCATCATTTATTTATTGAATTGTTGAGGATAAGTGAGTTTACTTTGGTGCGTGCTGGGTTCTCTGTTTGTATTTATTAGAGCGATGTGGTCATGGGCTACATGCACCCCGCCCTGTGATTGGTAAGTACAGCTGTGTACCCCGCTTCTGTGGTGGAGAGTGCAGTGTTACATGCACCCCACCCTGTGAGTGGTAAGTGCATAGCTGTGCCCCGCTTCTGGTGTGGTGAGTGCTGTGGTTTTTCCTCTGTGTGTATATGAAGGGGTTAATCTATGGTTAGCTCTTATTAACCGTGGCCACTAGCTTTCTCATGCACCCCTGTGTGGACTTTATTATCCTGAACCTGTCTCAGCTGTTCTTTAGCAATCATCTTTGAGCCAGTGCAATAGGTGACTAGTGTGCCTTTTAAAAGCCATAAAGTCTGTGGCAGGTACACATTACATCTAGCAGGCAGATGATGCAGCAGTGAAATAGTCAGGTTTTAAGACTCTGTGATAGTGTAGGACCTGCATGAAGGTGGGGTACCTTGAAAATCGGTCTGCAGGCTTCCGTGCATTGGCCAATCCACCAACTAAACCCCCATCATTTATTTATTGAATTGTTGAGGATAAGTGAGTTTACTTTGGTGAGTGCTGGGTTCTCTGTTTGTATTTATTAGAGCGATGTGGTCATGGGCTACATGCACCCCGCCCTGTGATTGGTAAGTACAGCTGTGTACCCCGCTTCTGTGGTGGAGAGTGCAGTGTTACATGCACCCCACCCTGTGAGTGGTAAGTGCATAGCTGTGCCCCACTTCTGGTGTGGTGAGTGCTGTGGTTTTTCTCTGTGTGTATATGAAGGGGTTAATCTATGGTTAGCTCTTATTAACCGTGGCCACTAGCTTTCTCATGCACCCCTGTGTGGACTTTATTATCCTGAACCTGTCTCAGCTGTTCTTTAGCAATCATCTTTGAGCCAGTGCAATAGGTGACTAGTGTGCCTTTTAAAAGCCATAAAGTCTGTGGCAGGTACACATTACATCTAGCAGGCAGATGATGCAGCAGTGAAATAGTCAGGTTTTAAGACTCTGTGATAGTGTAGGACCTGCATGAAGGTGGGGTACCTTGAAAATCGGTATGCAGGCTTCCGTGCATTGGCCAATCCACCAACTAAACCCCCATCATTTATTTATTGAATTGTTGAGGATAAGTGAGTTTACTTTGGTGAGTGCTGGGTTCTCTGTTTGTATATATATATATATATATATATATACACATACACACATACTCCTGCTATTACAATTTGTTAGGAATTATATATATTTATTCATATATATATATATATATGAACACCTACATCTCCATGGGTTTTAGACTATGAATGTTAATATCTTAGATTTCTATCTGTCTGGTCTTGTGTTGTGGTTAGCTATTGTTTCTAAACAGCTTCGGTTCCTGGGTATTGTCTCTTCGTTTGTTTTTGCTTTCATTTGAGACAATGACAATTCAGTACTCATTGTTTTAAATAGAAACTTGGCTATTTTAGTAAACAAAGGTGTTTGCCTTCGTCATAGAATTTCAAAGCTTAGTGTAAATAAGGCCATTGTATTTTAGTCTCTGGGAGTTTTAATTTATGTGTGACTGATTTTCATGCTATTTAAAGGTTAAAGCAGACAGTGTGGGTTTTTATACAATATATATATATATATATTAGATTTATGATATGTCTTTGTGGCTTTTCCATGAGAGTACAAACTCCACTGTAATTACTCATACCACGCTCAAACCGCGCAGGACCGCGGGAGCGACCATACACAATTTGCGAATATGTGCATGCACAGCCGAACACGCACGCACACGGAGGCCACCTATGTGGTGTTTGTATGTAATGTGTGTTTTGTAATATTTTCTGACTTCAACAGTATAAAACCCCCACAAAAAAGATTCCATTTATACTAGATATAACAGTATCACCCATTTAGTAAGGTGAACATGCAACATAGCAATAGCCTATGGCCAGTTATTACTAGCGATCCGGATTTGAGAATATTAAAAAACACCAAAATTATGCCCAGTTATAAGAGGGCAAGGAAACTACGGGATATCCTCATCCGGAATTACATCTCTAGTCTTGGCCTTTACCATCCACAACATTTCTTATCCAAAAAATCTGGCTGCTACAGGTGTGTAGGCTGCACGACTTGCAGCTACATGGAAAGTGGTCACACATTAGCAATTAAAATGAAACATGTTTTATCATATCAGTCTTCTTATGTTATTAATTACCTTGGATGCCAGTGTGGCCTTATGTACAGTACATAGGCAAAACTATTAGATCTTTCCGTGAAAGAATGGCCCTTCACCGCCAAGCCATTCGAGAGGCCATTGAAAGTAAACCACAAGAACAACCGGTGGCTTTCGAGAGAAAAATAACTCCTTAGCAACTTTAAGATACAAGAACATTGATCACATAACTAGTGATCTAAGAGGAGGTGATCGCGGCACCCGCCGACTATGCTTGGAAACCCGCTGGATATACCAGTAAAAACAGTAACCCCATTGGGACTTAATGAAACCAACAATTTGGGTTGTTTCTAATGAACTTTAAAAAAAAAAATGTATGTTCTCTTTTTTCTCTACTCTTTCTCCAAGTTTTGTTTGGATAATCTGCCTCATAGGGTCCAGTTTATTGTCATCCTATGTAGTATATTCAATATTGACTGTTAGGGCCCAATATTTAATTATAATTAACACTTATAACTAATGTCATCTCATTTTTAAATCTTTGACCAACAGACATATTTTGTTTATTATAAACAAATCGCTGCGAGATGTATTATCTATATCCCCTTAATTAGAATTATTATCCCAGTCAGATAGCCTTGTATATTAAATTACAT
Organism: Pseudophryne corroboree; assembly: GCF_028390025.1. NCBI lineage: Eukaryota > Metazoa > Chordata > Amphibia > Anura > Myobatrachidae > Pseudophryne > Pseudophryne corroboree. The sequence continues at coordinate 143,503,358 of NC_086451.1, read as the reverse complement.
TAAGGTTTATGCATTTTTATATAACAGTATGGACATTGTTTCATTGTGCATTGCAGAAATTGGGATTCTATTAAGCACTATTGGTAACCCTCAGCGCCATCTTGTGGTTTTTCTTATGCACAGTACTATTATTGATTTTTCATGATAACACAGAGGAAGCGGGCTACGGCGCCGGAGGGTGCACGTCGCGTGGTGCGTGACGTCATCAGGGGCCGCCGCCTCTTGCACTCACTCCGGTGTGGTTTCCGGTTAGAGGGGGTGTGAGGATACTGGGTTCAAAATCACTCAGTCACGGTGGTAGATGAAAAACCAACAGTGGTTTATTGAACAGAATGGGTTATAAACAGCTCAGCACACTTCTGTGATTCAATTCTACACGACAATCCCTCCTGGAGCTCCTGACAGAACATTACTTCTTAGTCAGTCTCCTGCCACTCACTCTCTCTGTGTCAGATCTCTCTCCCCCAGCAGAGCTCACTCCTCTTGTTATATACTCCCCTGTCTATTCATCACACAAGCTGGTCAGTCAGGAGTGGAGACGAGGTGTCTGGCCTCTTGTACACAATGGAGTGCACAGGATCAGATTACCTGCATCTCCATACAGAACCTGTATACTACATAACCTACTCATCCTAATCACATCTGAGTGTACAGCTAGGGGACTTACATTACAATGAACTGATTTAACTATGTTACTAACACTCTGGCCTAGACTTATTCAGTTAACAATTACATTGAATATATAATAACCAAATAAACTACATATACCAAATATAACAGATACAATATAACTGTACAATATAATAACCACACAATACAATACAATATTGCCTAACATATAACTAATAACATATTGGCAATTGGTGAAGTCCATGTGTAGGACCAGGGCTAGGAAAGTAACCACGTGTCTTTTACCACTGAGCGACACGACGCGCCAGCTGTGTCATCACATGTCGTCACATTACCTTCCCCTACTTTCTCGCCCTGTGTCCTAAGTAGCTTAAGCTTGCTGAGCGCAGTGATGCTCTTCTACATCAGACAGTCTGTGCCCCATCATAACAATGACTGGCTGGTTTCTCTTGTGGGTCTGGTGGTTTTTGTGAATAGCATTTTACAGTTTGTACAGAGCCCACCAGCATCCCATGTCCAAAGTCTGTGGTAATTGTCATGAGGCTTGTGTGGGAATTTCTTTCCCCGGTCTGGTGGGTGCGTGGCCCACAGTACATAAATCAATACAGTCTTACCAGGGTCTGGTGGAAACGTGATCAGCAGTCCATAGTTCTTGTATTCCCCCCCGGTGTCCAATCCAAATACATTAATCAAAGTCCCCTTTGTAGACAGCCGCTGGGTTGGGGTAACAGCATGTGCAACAGTGTAATTCAATAAGTCCAATAACTGCACCTGGGGACTTAATAATTCCCCTACACCCAACTGGGTAACCTCAAATTTCACATAGTTACAGTTTTCCTCCATAAACAAAATCTGATCTCTGGGGCCCTCACTCTCCCTCCCCAACAATGTATTCCCTGGGAACCCCACTTCCATCACCTCTGGTGCATCAGGACAGTGGCTTCCCTCCCCCAAACATGAATCATGGGTATTGTAATTGTCAGGGCACAATGGGGATTCCTCCATGCCAGAAGTTTCTTCTGTGCTATCCTGGGTAAATGCTTCCTCCAGCCTGGCTGGCTGGGTAACTTGTGGGATCCTACTCTGAGTCTTGTATGCTTTGGCCTGGAGTACAATCTGCTCAGCTTCCTTGTGTGTACCCACCAACTCGACCATGGTTGTACTGGAAAATGGATGTAGGTTCACAGGGACAGTGGCATTACCTTCTCCATTCACTGCATTCACTGTTACATGTCCTGGCTGAACACCATTATCCTGGTTAGAGTCAGTCATTTCACCTTGCACACAATGCCAGTCCAAAACATATTCAGGTGCCCTAGAGTAGAGCAACATGTTCTCTTCCAGTTCCTGAGCTGATGCTATTTTCACCAGGTCTGATACCTGGATTTTCTCTGAGTCATAGGGAAGATTCTGGCATTCAGACTGCAGCTCCTTACCATCAAGTTCACTGAATGGGAACAGACCTCCAGAATCTTCTGGGAGAGATACAATAGCTGGGGATACACTGGGCCCTTCCTGAACATCCTTTTCTGATAAAATAACTGGGGCAGCCATGAACATAGCTTCACAATAGGCCTCCCTCAGCCGAATATGCTGATCAGCCTGAAGTGAGACACTGTCTGCACTAGCCATGCTTATAGTTGGGACATTACCACCTACTGCTGCCCTCGCAGAGATCTCCTCTTCCACCTCTGCCAATGGGAAGGCATAGTGCATCTTCTCCTGGGGTGTTTGGATGACAGACCCCACTTCCTTCTCATTTTCAGTAGCCTCCCCCAAACACAACACTGTAAATGGCTCAATAGCCAGGACTGGTTGGTGCTCACCTGAAGGATTCCCTTGGAGGCTCTGTTGCTGAAGTGGTGGTCGGATGATAGTGGCAATTTCTTCCTCAATGTCTCGCTGGCACTCTGGGATGGTTTCTATATCCTCCAAACCTGCAAATGGCCAGTTATAGCACAGCTCAGGCCGGTCACTGAGTGTTTCACTGTGACATTCCCCCAGGGAGAAGAGAACGGGTTGCAGACAGTGCTTCCTTGCATCCACCTGGTCAAGGTCATCCTTTTCCAGTGTAACATACTGGGCAGACAGTTCTTGACACTCTCTCACTAAGTCCTCATCCTCCATCTCAGCAAAAGGGAAGTTGTAGTGCAGTTCCTCCTGGGGTGCCTGGATTGTGCTCACTGCTGTCTTCACTTCGTGTGCTTCCTTCCGTATAGACCACTGGGCAACTTCTTCCCTTGGGTATGGGAGAAGCTGTTGCAGGTGGTGCCTTTCCGCATCCACCCTGTAACACTGGTCTCGCCATGCTGGGGTATCCAGGGGCCCCCGATCCAATGCCACTTCCTCTGGCTCTGTCCGGGAAGGCAATTTACTCTGCACTTGCCCTTCCGTCTCTGTATATTGTATCCTTTGTGTCATTTGGGCCACTGTGGCGATCACTTCCTCCCTGAATTCCTCAAACTCTGGCTCCCCCAGATTCCATGTGGCTGCTTCACTTCTGCAGTGCATGAACGCATTCCCCAGATGACACAACTTGTCCTGTATGCTGGATACTCTCCACCTGCTGATTTCCCACTGAGCTTCATTTCAGTACTCCCAAATGTACTGCATTTTGGAAACTATAAATAAAAGATCCGGCTTCCCAGCCTGCCGATATGCTGACAAACTTCCAACCACAAGCTCCACTGCCCTGGTTCCTTTACTGGTCTCCTCTGCTGAGGCCTGGACCATATCCTCTTCTTCCTCCTTATCACAAGGGTGCTCAACGTCCCATTGAGCCAGTTTTCCAATTATGGATTCCTTGGTATCCACTGTATTGATTACAATTTTTCTTCCATGACACAGTCCTTGCAGGACTCCCTTCTTGATGTCTTTGTAATATTGTGCTGCTGCCTCCAATCTGCTGTAATATCTTGCATCCATGCTTGTAACCTGAGTGATCCCTCTGCTTGCCACCAAATGTGAGGATACTGGGTTCAAAATCACTCAGTCACGGTGGTAGATGAAAAACCAACAGTGGTTTATTGAACAGAATGGGTTATAAACAGCTCAGCACACTTCTGTGATCCAATTCTACACGACAATCCCTCCTGGAGCTCCTGACAGAACATTACTTCTTAGTCAGTCTCCTGCCACTCACTCTCTCTGTGTCAGATCTCTCTCCCCCAGCAGAGCTCACTCCTCTTGTTATATACTCCCCTGTCTATTCATCACACAAGCTGGTCAGTCAGGAGTGGAGACGAGGTGTCTGGCCTCTTGTACACAATGGAGTGCACAGGATCAGATTACCTGCATCTCCATACAGAACCTGTATACTACATAACCTACTCATCCTAATCACATCTGAGTGTACAGCTAGGGGACTTACATTACAATGAACTGATTTAACTATGTTACTAACACTCTGGCCTAGACTTATTCAGTTAACAATTACATTGAATATATAATAACCAAATAAACTACATATACCAAATATAACAGATACAATATAACTGTACAATATAATAACCACACAATACAATACAATATTGCCTAACATATAACTAATAACATATTGGCAATTGGTGAAGTCCATGTGTAGGACCAGGGCTAGGAAAGTAACCACGTGTCTTTTACCACTGAGCGACACGACGCGCCAGCTGTGTCATCACATGTCGTCACAGGGGGTCTCTGCATTTTTCTTCTTCTTCTACATTATATAAGGTAAGATGTTTGTAATCATGTTTGTATCCTGACAAAATTTATGTAAATAAATGAAACGTTGACTGATGAAGAGGCTGGTCCCGCTAAGCTGATTGGGACTGTACTAAAAATCTGAATGGTTGTACTACAGTAAGTCCTGAGAGTGCCATATCCTTCCTTCATTCAATACATTTACCCTATACTGAGGGCACCCAGGCATTATATTGGAAGAACTTTTTTTGAGTGCCGGTCATTTGTGAGCACGATATATATATATATATATATATATATATATATATATAAATATATATATATACACACACACATACACTGCTCAAAAAAATAAAGGGAACAATAAAAAAACACATCCTAGATATGAATGAATGAAATATTCTTATTAAATACTTTGTTCTTTACATAGTTGGATGTGCTGACAACAAAATCACACAAAAATTATCAATGGAAGTCAAATTTATTAACCCATGGAGGTCTGGATTTGGAGTCACACTCAAAATTAAAGTGGAAAAACACACTACAGGCTGATCCAACTTTGATGTAATGTCCTTAAAACTAGAGATGAGCGGGTTCGGTTCCTCGGAATCCGAACCCGCCCGAACTTCAGGTTTTTTTTCACGGGTCCGAGCGACTCGGATCTTCCCGCCTTGCTCGGTTAACCCGAGCGCGCCCGAACGTCATCATCCCGCTGTCGGATTCTCGCGAGGCTCGTATTCTATCGCGAGACTCGGATTCTATATAAGGAGCCGCGCGTCGCCGCCATTTTCACACGTGCATTGAGATTGATAGGGAGAGGACGTGGCTGGCATCCTCTCCGTTTAGAGTGACTAGAGTACTAGAGAGATACACAAATTTTGGGGAGCATATAGGAGGAGTACTACTTGCTGCTGATAGTGTGACCAGTGACCAATGCCACCAGTTTAATTAATCCGTTCTCTGCCTGAAAAAAAACGATACACAGTGTGACACAGTCACACATACCATATCTGTGCTCAGCCCAGTGTGCTGCATCATATACTGTATATCATTATCTGACTGCTGAGTGCTCACTGCTCACACAGCTTAATTGTGGGGGAGACTGGGGAGCAGTTATAGCAGGAGTACATTTAAGTACAGTGCACACTTTTGCTGCCAGAGTGCTGCCACTGCCAGTGTGACTGACCAGTGACCACTGACCACCAGTATTGTGATTGTCTGCTGACCACCAGTATATTGTGATTGTCTGCCTGTAAAAGTTAAACACTCGTCGTGTGGTGTTTTTATAAACGCATTCTGCAGACAGTGTCCAGCAGGTCCGTCATTACATAATATATACCTGTCCGGCTGCAGTACTAGTGTGATATATATATATTTTAATTTTATCTCATTATCATCCAGTCTATATTAGCAGCAGACACAATACGGTAGTCCACGGCTGTAGCTACCTCTGTGTCGGCAGTCGCTCGTCCATCCATAATTGTATACCACCTACCCGTGGTTTTTTTTTTTTTCTATCTTCTTGATACTAGTAGCTTACTTTAGGAGTCTGCAGTGCTGACAGACAGTGTCCAGCAGGTCCGTCATTACATAATATATACCTGTCCGGCTGCAGTACTAGTGTGATATATATATATATTTTTTAATTTTATCTCATTATCATCCAGTCTATATTAGCAGCAGACACAGTACGGTAGTCCATGGCTGTAGCTACCTCTGTGTCGGCAGTCGCTCGTCCATCCATAATTGTATACCACCTACCCGTGGTTTTTTTTTTCTATCTTCTTGATACTAGTAGCTTACTTTAGGAGTCTGCAGTGCTGAGTCTGACAGACAGTGTCCAGCAGGTCCGTCATTACATAATATATACCTGTCCGGCTGCAGTACTAGTGTGATATATATATATATATTTTATTTTTATCTCATTATCATCCAGTCTATATTAGCAGCAGACACAGTACGGTAGTCCACGGCTGTAGCTACCTCTGTGTCGGCACCAGTCGCTGGTCCATCCATAATTGTATACCACCTACCCGTGGTTTTTTTTTCTATCTTCTTGATACTAGTAGCTTACTTTAGGAGTCTGCAGTGCTGACAGACAGTGTCCAGCAGGTCCGTCATTACATAATATATATATACCTGTCCGGCTGCAGTACTAGTGTGATATATATATATATATATTTTTTATTTTTATCTCATTATCATCCAGTCTACATTAGCAGCAGACACAGTACGGTAGTCCACGGCTGTAGCTACCTCTGTGTCGGCACCAGTCGCTGGTCCATCCATAATTGTATACCACCTACCCGTGGTTTTTTTTCTATCTTCTTGATACTAGTAGCTTACTTTAGGAGTCTGCAGTGCTGACAGACAGTGTCCAGCAGGGCCGTCATTACATAATATATATATACCTGTCCGGCTGCAGTACTAGTGTGATATATATATATATTTTATTTTTATCTCATTATCATCCAGTCTATATTAGCAGCAGACACAGTACGGTAGTCCACGGCTGTAGCTACCTCTGTGTCGGCACCAGTCGCTGGTCCATCCATAATTGTATACCACCTACCCGTGGTTTTTTTTTCTATCTTCTTGATACTAGTAGCTTACTTTAGGAGTCTGCAGTGCTGACAGACAGTGTCCAGCAGGTCCGTCATTACATAATATATACCTGTCCGGCTGCAGTACTAGTGTGATATATATATATATTTTAATTTTATCTCATTATCATCCAGTCTATATTAGCATCAGACACAGTACGGTAGTCCACGGCTGTAGCTACCTCTGTGTCGGCAGTCGCTCGTCCATCCATAAGTATACTAGTATCCATCCATCTCCATTGTTTACCTGAGGTGCCTTTTAGTTGTGCCTATTAAAATATGGAGAACAAAAATGTTGAGGTTCCAAAAATAGGGAAAGATCAAGATCGACTTCCACCTCGTGCTGAAGCTGCTGCCACTAGTCATGGCCGAGACGATGAAATGCCAGCAACGTCGTCTGCCAAGGCCGATGCCCAATGTCATAGTACAGAGCATGTAAAATCCAAAACACCAAATTCCAGTAAAAAAAGGACTCAAAAATCTAAAATAAAATCGTCGGAGGAGAAGCGTAAACTTGCCAATATGCCATTTACCACACGGAGTGGCAAGGAACGGCTGAGGCCCTGGCCTATGTTCATGGCTAGTGGTTCAGCTTCACATGAGGATGGAAGCACTCAGCATCTCGCTAGAAAAATGAAAAGACTCAAGCTGGCAAAAGCACAGCAAAGAACTGTGCGTTCTTCGAAATCCCAAATCCACAAGGAGATTCCAATTGTGTCGGTTGCGATGCCTGACCTTCCCAACACTGGACGTGAAGAGCATGCGCCTTCCACCATTTGCACGCCCCCTGCAAGTGCTGGAAGGAGCACCGGCAGTCCAGTTCCTGATAGTCAGATTGAAGATGTCAGTGTTGAAGTACACCAGGATGAGGAGGATATGGGTGTTGCTGGCGCTGGGGAGGAAATTGACAAGGAGGATTCTGATGGTGAGGTGGTTTGTTTAAGTCAGGCACCCGGGGAGACACCTGTTGTCCGTGGGAGGAATATGGCCATTGACATGCCTGGTCAAAATACCAAAAAAATCAGCTCTTCGGTGTGGAAGTATTTCAACAGAAATGCGGACAACATTTGTCAAGCCGTGTGTTGCCTTTGTCAAGCTGTAATAAGTAGGGGTAAGGACGTAAACCACCTCGGAACATCCTCCCTTATACGTCACCTGCAGCGCATTCATAATAAGTCAGTGACAAGTTCAAAAACTTTGGGCGACAGCGGAAGCAGTCCACTGACCAGTAAATCCCTTCCTCTTGTAACCAAGCTCACGCAAACCACCCCACCAACTCCCTCAGTGTCAATTTCCTCCTTCCCCAGGAATGCCAATAGTCCTGCAGGCCATGTCACTGGCAATTCTGACGAGTCCTCTCCTGCCTGGGATTCCTCCGATGCATCCTTGCGTGTAACGCCTACTGCTGCTGGCGCTGCTGTTGTTGCTGCTGGGAGTCGATGGTCATCCCAGAGGGGAAGTCGGAAGACCACTTGTACTACTTCCAGTAAGCAATTGACTGTCCAACAGTCCTTTGCGAGGAAGATGAAATATCACAGCAGTCATCCTGTTGCAAAGCGGATAACTGAGGCCTTGACAACTATGTTGGTGTTAGACGTGCGTCCGGTATCCGCCGTTAGTTCACAGGGAACTAGACAATTTCTTGAGGTAGTGTGCCCCCGTTACCAAATACCATCTAGGTTCCACTTCTCTAGGCAGGCGATACCAAGAATGTACACGGACGTCAGAAAAAGACTCACCAGTGTCCTAAAAAATGCAGTTGTACCCAATGTCCACTTAACCACAGACATGTGGACAAGTGGAGCAGGGCAGGGTCAGGACTATATGACTGTGACAGCCCACTGGGTAGATGTATGGACTCCCGCCGCAAGAACAGCAGCGGCGGCACCAGTAGCAGCATCTCGCAAACGCCAACTCTTTCCTAGGCAGGCTACGCTTTGTATCACCGGTTTCCAGAATACGCACACAGCTGAAAACCTCTTACGGCAACTGAGGAAGATCATCGCGGAATGGCTTACCCCAATTGGACTCTCCTGTGGATTTGTGGCATCGGACAACGCCAGCAATATTGTGTGTGCATTAAATATGGGCAAATTCCAGCATGTCCCATGTTTTGCACATACCTTAAATTTGGTGGTGCAGAATTTTTTAAAAAACGAGCAGGGCGTGCAAGAGATGCTGTCGGTGGCCAGAAGAATTGCGGGACACTTTCGGCGTACAGGCACCACGTACAGAAGACTGGAGCAACACCAAAAACGCCTGAACCTGCCCTGCCATCGTCTGAAGCAAGAAGTGGTAACGAGGTAGAATTCAACCCTATATATGCTTCAGAGGTTGGAGGAGCAGCAAAAGGCCATTCAAGCCTATACAATTGAGCACGATATAGGAGGTGGAATGCACCTGTCTCAAGTGCAGTGGAGAATGATTTCAACGTTGTGCAAGGTTCTGCTGCCCTTTGAACTTGCCACACGTGAAGTCAGTTCAGACACTGCCAGCCTGAGTCAGGTCATTCCCCTCATCAGGCTTTTGCAGAAGAAGCTGGAGACATTGAAGGAGGAGCTAACACGGAGCGATTCCGCTAGGCATGTGGGACTTGTGGATGGAGCCCTTAATTCGCTTAACAAGGATTCACGGGTGGTCAATCTGTTGAAATCAGATCACTACATTTTGGCCACCGTGCTCGATCCTAGATTTAAAACCTACCTTGGATCTCTCTTTCCGGCAGACACAAGTCTGCTGGGGTTCAAAGACCTGCTGGTGAGAAAATTGTCAAGTCAAGCGGAACGCGACCTGTCAACATCTCCTCCTTCACATTCTCCCGCAACTGGGGGTGCGAGGAAAAGGCTCAGAATTCCGAGCCCACCCGCTGGCGGTGATGCAGGGCAGTCTGGAGCGACTGCTGATGCTGACATCTGGTCCGGACTGAAGGACCTGCCAAACGATTACGGACATGTCGTCTACTGTCACTGCATATGATTCTCTCCCCATTGAAAGAATGGTGGAGGATTATATGAGTGACCGCATCCAAGTAGGCACGTCAGACAGTCCGTACTTATACTGGCAGGAAAAAGAGGCAATTTGGAGGCCCTTGCACAAACTGGCTTTATTCTACCTAAGTTGCCCTCCCACTAGTGTGTACTCCGTAAGAGTGTTTAGTGCCGCCGCTCACCTTGTCAGCAATCGGCGTACGAGGTTACTTCCAGAAAATGTGGAGAAGATGATGTTCATTAAAATGAATTATAATCAATTCCTCCGTGGAGACATTGACCAGCAGCAATTGCCTCCACAAAGTACACAGGGAGCTGAGATGGTGGATTCCAGTGGGGACGAATTGATAATCTGTGAGGAGGGGGATGTACACGGTGATATATCGGAGGATGATGATGAGGTGGACATCTTGCCTCTGTAGAGCCAGTTTGTGCAAGGAGAGATTAATTGCTTCTTTTTTGGTGGTGGTCCAAACCAACCCGTCATTTCAGTCACAGTCGTGTGGCAGACCCTGTCACTGAAATGATGGGTTGGTTAAAGTGTGCATGTCCTGTTTATACAACATAAGGGTGGGTGGGAGGGCCCAAGGACAATTCCATCTTGCACCTCTTTTTTCTTTAATTTTTCTTTGCGTCATGTGCTGTTTGGGGAGTATTTTTTTGAAGGGCCATCCTGCGTGACACTGCAGTGCCACTCCTAGATGGGCCAGGTGTTTGTGTCGGCCTCTAGGGTCGCTTACCTTACTCACACAGCTACCTCATTGCGCCTCTTTTTTTCTTTGCGTCATGTGCTGTTTGGGGAGTGTTTTTTGGAAGGGCCATCCTGCGTGACACTGCAGTGCCACTCCTAGATGGGCCAGGTGTTTGTGTCGGCCACTAGGGTCGCTTACGTTACTTACACAGCTACCTCATTGCGCCTCTTTTTTTCTTTGCGTCATGTGCTGTTTGGGGAGTGTTTTTTGGAAGGGCCATCCTGCGTGACACTGCAGTGCCACTCCTAGATGGGCCAGGTGTTTGTGTCGGCCACTAGGGTCGCTTACCTTACTCACACAGCTACCTCATTGCGCCTCTTTTTTTCTTTGCGTCATGTGCTGTTTGGGGAGTGTTTTTTGGAAGGGCCATCCTGCGTGACACTGCAGTGCCACTCCTAGATGGGCCAGGTGTTTGTGTCAGCCACTAGGGTCGCTTACCTTACTCACACAGCTACCTCATTGCGCCTCTTTTTTTCTTTGCGTCATGTGCTGTTTGGGGAGTGTTTTTTTTGGAAGGGCCATCCTGCATGACACTGCAGTGCCACTCCTAGATGGGCCAGGTGTTTGTGTCGGCCACTAGGGTCGCTTAGCTTAGTCATCCAGCGACCTCGGTGCAAATTTTAGGACTAAAAATAATATTGTGAGGTGTGAGGTGTTCAGAATAGACTGAAAATGAGTGGAAATTATGGTTTTTGAGGTTAATAATACTTTGGGATCAAAATGACCCCCAAATTCTATGATTTAAGCTGTTTTTTAGTGTTTTTTGAAAAAAACACCCGAATCCAAAACACACCCGAATCCGACAAAAAAAATTCGGTGAGGTTTTGCCAAAACGCGGTTGAACCCAGAACACGGCCACGGAACCGAACCCAAAACCAAAACACAAAACCCGAAAAATTTCAAGTGCACATCTCTACTTAAAACAAGTCAAAATGAGGCTCAGTAGTGTGTGTGGCCCCCACGTGTCTGTATGACCTCCCTATATGCCTGGACATGCTCCTGATGAGGTGGCGCATGGTCTCCTGAGGGATCTCCTCCCAGACTTGGACTAAAGCATCCACCAACTCCTGGACAGTCTGTGGTGGATGGAGCGAGACATGATGTCCCAGATGTGCTAAATTGGATTCAGGTCTGGGGAACAGGCGGGCCAGTCCATAGCATCAATGCCTTCGTCTTGCAGGAACTGCTGACACACTCCAGCCACATGAGGTCTAGCATTGTCTTGCATTAGGAGGAACCCAGGGCCAACCGCACCAGCATATGGTCTCACAAGGGGTCTGAGGATCTCATCTCGGTACCTAATGGCAGTCAGGCTACCTCTGGCGAGCACATGGAGGGCTGTGCAGCCCCCCAAAGAAATGCCACCCCACACCATTACTGACCCACTGCCAAACCGGTCATGCTGGAGGATGTTACAGGCAACCGAACGTTCTCCTTGGCGTCTCCAGACTCTGTCACGTCTGTCACATGTGCTCAGTGAGAACCTGCTTTCATCTGTGAAGAGCACAGGGTGCCAGTGGCGAATTTGCCAATCTTGGTGTTCTCTGGCAAATGCCAAACATCCTGCACGGTGTTGGGCTGTAAGCACAACACCCACCTGTGGACGTCGGGCCCTCATACCACCCTCATGGAGTCTGTTTCTGATCGTTTGAGTGGGTGGTAGTCATGTGACCGCCGGTCGGCTGACCGACAGTCACATGACCTCCTCCGTGAGCCCGACGGCTCACTATCCCGATGGTCGGCATGCCGACCAACAGGGACTATTCCCACTCGTGGGTATCCACGACACCCATAGAGTGGGAATAGAACCCGTGGCGACCGCAGGTCGCCACCGAGCCCGCAGCGTGGCGAGCGCAGCGAGCCAGCAAGAGGCTTGCTGCACTCGCCCCTCCCCGTCGGGATCCCGGCGTCGGTATGCTGCCGGGATCCCGGCGTCGGTAAGGTGACCGGCGGTCAGGAGACCGCCGGTCACCCGTACTACACCCGTTTGAGCAGACACATGCACATTTGTGGCTTGCTGGAGGTCATTTTGCAGGGCACTGGCAGTGCTCCTCCTTGCACAAAGGAACTCCTTGCACAAAGGTGGTCATTCCGAGTTGTTCGCTCATTACTGATTTTCACTATGCTGCGATTTGTTGCTAAATGCGCATGTGCATGTCACGCAGCGCGCATGCGCTAAGTTATTTAACTAAAAACAGCAGTTTTACTGTTGTTCGTGCGGCGCTTTTCAGTCGCACTGCTGACCGGTAAATGATTGACAGGAAAGGGGCGTTTCTGGGTGGTAACTGAGTGTTTCTGGGAGTGTGCTAAAAAATGCAGGCATGTCAGGGAAAAACGCGGGAGTGTCTGGAGAAACTGGGGAGTAGCTGGCTGAACACAGGGCGTGTTTGTGACGTCAAACCAGGAACTAAACGGACTGAGCTGATCGCAATCAAGGAGTAGATCTGAAGCTACTCAGAAACTGCAAGAAAATATTTAGTAGCAATTCTGCTAATCTTTCGTTCGCTATTCTGCTATGCTAAGATACTCTCCCAGAGGGCGGCGGCCTAGCGTTTGCAAAGCTGCTAAAAGCAGCTAGCGAGCGAACAACTCGGAATGAGGGCCAAAGGCGGAGGTAGCGGTCCTGCTGCTGGGTTGTTGTCCTCCTACGGCCTCCTCCAAGTCTCCTGATGTACTGGCCTGTCTCCTGGTAGCGCCTCCATGCTCTGGACACTACGCTGACAGACACAGCAAACCTTCTTGCCACAGCTCGCATTGATGTGACATCCTGGATGAGCTGCACTATCTGAGCCACTTGCGTGGGTTGTAGACTCCGTCTCATGCTACCACTAGAGTGAAAGCACCGCCAGCTTTCAAAAGTGACCAAAACATCAGCCAGAAAGCATAGGAGCTGAGAAGTGGTCTGTGGTCACCACTTGCAGAACAACTCCTTTATTGGGGGTGTCTTGCTAATTGCCTATAATTTCCACCTGTTGTCTATTCCATTTGCACAACAGCATGTGAAATTGATTGTCAATCAGTGTTGCTTCCTAAGTGGACAGTTTGATTTCACAGAAGTGTTTCGTCAGGATACAGGTGAGGTAACAACAACAAAAGCTCCACCCCCTGCCCCTAAGGGCCGTATGTGGTGGCTAATAAATGTGTACTTAAGTAATGTGGTCATGGGCTACATGCACCCCACCCTATGAGTGGTAAGTGCATTTATGTACCCCGCTTCTGGGGAGGTGAGTGCTGTGGTTTTGTATTTGTGCGTGTAGATATATATATATATATATATAGAAACTGGTGAAGCGGCACTCCTCAATAAATAGCATATAAGTATGAAGTAATCACAAAAATCGGTCCCCTCCTAGTAATGGCTTTACCGGTGGGTACAGCGTTATGTAGAAAGCTTTGTACGGCGGCACTTGAAAATAAAGAGCCCAGGCAGGTAAGAGTTAACCAACGTTTCAATGCTCGGTTTGTGGCATTTTCGGCAGGGTGCAATCAATAAATACAAACAAACACATACATCTTATACCCAGGGACCATCCATGTCTCCGCCCGCCTCGCGCCCCAGCGCGTCGAAATGACGTCATCTGACGCACGTTGCGTCCGGCGTCACGGAGAGAACCTTCCCCATGTGACCTATAGTGACAGATAGAAACAGGGAATGAGGAGTAATGGCAACATAAACAACACTAAACAAAGCACACTTTGCGTTGATAATTACTAACTAGAAGCCATATCATCTACTACACAAAATAGTGTAAACATAACAATTAATGTAATGCTACTATAATCAACATATTATTATTGAGAATTGGCTTCAATACTAGAATGATGAAAGCAAGTGATAATTGCATGATGATATCGAAGTCTATAATAACACCTGTAAAGAAACAAACAGATCTTGTATTATAGAAAACAAGAAAGTCCCAAATTCTCATTTAAGCCTCGTGGGGCTAACGTATCTAATCGGAAAATCCATCGACTTTTAGCCTGCAGTGACATCAATGATCTATTTCCACCTCACGTAGGTGCAGGTATATGTTCAATGATACGGTAGCGGAGTGACGTTAAACGATGTCTAGTCTCACTAAAATGTCGGGACACAGGCTGTTCACTGTGTCCAGTTTCAATGGCAGATTTTATTGAGGAACGATGAGCTGCCATTCGTTCTTTAAATGTCCTGTCCGTTTTGCCGACATAATGTTGGCCACACGGGCAACTGATTATGTAGGCCACGAATTTCGTGGTACATGTAACCCTTTGTCGAATTTTGAACTTTTTGCCAGAAAACGGGTGGAAAAAGGAGTCTCCAGGAATCATATAACTGCAAGTGGTGCAGTTCACACATCTGAAACACCCTGGGCGTGCTGTGCCCAAGAATGTTGAGCCTGTAGGCAAGGAACTGAAAGCTGAGACATCATTTTTAACCAGATAATCTTTTAGATTTCTCCCACGCTGGTACGCAAACATCAGTTGCTTGCTTTTGAAGGAATGTAATGCCGGATCAGTTCTGATGATGGACCACTGTGCCTTTGAAATTTTGTTGAAGCTGCTACTGAGATCGTGATAATGGTTGACCCAAATGAATTTATTTGAGGCTTCAACCTGGATCTTTTTGTTGTAATTACCATTTCGCACAGAATGAAGAGCCTTACGTTTTGCTGCTACTAACAATGGCCTCTGATAGCATCTTGCCAAAAATTTCTCTATCATTGCTGATAGTGCCTCTTCTAGTCCATCTGGGTAATGCGGCATACCCTTAACATCTGAGAATAGGGGAGCCCCCTCTTGAGGGGGTCTGGATGGTGGCTGGAAGCCAAAAGCAAGTTGTTACGGTCTGTTGGTTTTGCATAAAGGGAGGTGACGATGTTTCTCCTGTGATCGAAATTGATACATCCAAGTAATTAATGTTCTTAGTATCAGTAATGAATGTCAATTTCACTGGGGATGATGATAGATTCCGAGCTTCAATTAAAGTGGTCAAAATAGTGATGTCACCTTGCCAGATCAACAACAGGTCATCTATGTACCCAGTATACATTAGAAGGTTGGTTTTATCTAACAAATGATGCTGGAGAAATTCCTTTTCAACCACAAACATGTAGCTGTTCGCAAATGACGGGGCCACACAGGACCCCATCGCACAGCCACATAACTGCAAAAAGAACCTGCCATTGAACATAAAATAATTGCGCTTTAGAGTAAGTTCAAGCAACTTCAAAAAGAAATCAATGTCGGGTCCCCGATATTGACAGTTATCCGTGATGAGCTTTCGTACTGCCTGTAAACCATGTGAGTGAGGAATACAGGTGTACAGATTTTTGACATCGATGGTACATAAGGTACAGTCGTTAGGCAGGCTATTAAGGTGTCTTAATATATCTAGTAGCATATTGGTGTCCTTTAGATAGGAAGGTTCTGCCTGCACACATGGCTGTAAGATGTTATCCAGAAAGATCGCAACAGCTTGATACAATGATCCCCGTGCCGATATAATCAGTCAACCCGGGGGATGAATGCTGTCCTTGTGGATCTTGGGGATGGTGTAGGGAATTGGCTTGATCGGAAATGCTATGGTTAATGCTGCCTTAGTTTGAATGTTGATGGTTCCTTGTTTAACAGCATCACCCAACAAATAGTCAAGCTCTCGTTTATATCCATCCGTAGGGTCTTTCTCCAGTCATTGATACGTATTAGTATCACTCAATTGGTTCTCCATTTCCAACTGTAAGCAGCAGTGTCTTGGACTACCAGGCCACCACCCTTGTCAGCGGGTCTAATGGTTATATCTTTATAAGAACTCAAAGATTTTAATGCCTGCCATTCATGATGTGTCAAATTAGAGTGTCCTTTATTATTTGACTTGATCACCTGCTGTGTTTGTTGATCCACTAATCTAGTGAATGTTTTAATGGAGGGGTTCAATGACGGTGGATCAAACACGGATTTCTTGCGGAGTGCTTGCGGAATGGGCATCGGCCCAACAGTCATGGTGGTTACGTCCTTGGAAACATCAACTGGTGGTTTATTTTGAAAAAATTCACCCAACCGTAGTTGTCTATTCAATTTAAACTGTTCTATGCGCCATTTAAAGGGGTCAAAATGTGCCGTGGGTACAAAATTGAGACCCTTGGAAAGTACATAAATTTCAAACTTATTAAAAGATCTTGAAGATAAGTTGAAAATAGCATTAGTGGGTTGGACATCAGATGCCTCTATATCCGAGGGGGTAACGGTGGCCGTTTGCTGGCCCGTCCTTTTGTTCTGACCCCCCCCCCCCCCCCACGCCGCGCCTCGTGTACCGCCTTCTTTGTAGGCGATCTGTGCCCGGGTACGTACCCCTAAAGGGACCTGACGGCGGTACCGTGATGTATGATCAAATTCATTAGCCGAGGAGGAATCCTCTTGAGAAGTTTCTGTGTCCAACCCCTGTCTATTAAAACGTGAAAAGGGACGTCTCCTGAAACCCTGCTGAGCAGTGTTGCCACCTGTGAGCCACGGATATACCTGATGGCTCTCATAGTCATAATTGACCTTTTCCATCTTCTGCCTTATATAATTGATAAGATCTCTCTTATATTTATCAATCTGTAATGCTAGCTTTTCATTCCAGTTGGATGTACTGTCGGATTGTAACGTGGCTTGATGGCTCTGCTCAAAGCTAGCTATCTTGGCATGGATGGATGATAATTCCCTAGTGACCTCCTCTATCACTGCCAACATCAGGTCAAAGAAACATTTGTTCAAGATTGACGTCCATACTTTGCAAAGTGGAATGTTATTTCATCCTATAGTGGGCACGTTTTTCACCCGAAAGCCCCGCGTGATTTTTTTCCTCTCTTATGTAATCAGAGAGAGTGACACCATGGTAAAAGTAATTGGTTTCACGTCGTTTCAATTTCAAAATTTCATGATATAAATGCAGGTTGCCAGGTGTTCCACCTGTAGCCGACAGGTTTTCCTTAAACAGGATGTTCACGTAGTCAGAATCAGAGAATCTGCAAACTTCTCCGAGTGTGAGTTCCACTCTCGTTTGCAATCCACTGCAACCTTCACCTGTGTCAACCGCCATGTTGTACTCCTCATAGACGACCACTGTTCTTTTCAGACAAACAATTATGTGATATAAAGTGCTGAGTGCAACCTCAAAGTGCTGTGTGCAAGGTGCTACAAAGAAGATTCACAGTCCCGACCAGGTAATCATAAAAAGAACAGGGTGCCCGCTAATATTTGAGATCCTTGCAGCAAACCTTCTTGCCACAGCTTTCATTGATGTGACATCCTGGATGAGCTGCACTACCTGAGCCACTTGTGTCGGTTGTAGACTCCGTCTCATGCTACCACTAGAGTGAAAGCACCACCAGCTTTCAAAAGTGACCAAAACATCAGCCAGAAAGCATAGGAGCTGAGAAGTGGTCTGTGGTCACCACCTGCAGAACAACTCCTTTATTGGGGGTGTCTTGCTAATTGCCTATAATTTCCACCTGTTGTCTATTCCATTTGCACAACAGCATGTGGAATTGATTGTCAATCAATGTTGCTTCCTAAGTGGACAGTTTGATTTCACAGAAGTGTTTCGTCAGGATACAGGTGAGGTAACAACAACAAAAGCTCCACCCCCTGCCCCTAAGGGCCGTATGTGGTGGCTAACAAATGTGTACTTAAGTAATGTGGTCATGTGCTACACGCACCCCACCCTATGAGTGTACCCTGCTTCTGGGGTGGCAAGTGCTATGGTTACATGCACCCTACCCTGTGAGTGGTAAGTGCATTTATGTACCCCGCTTCTGGGGTGGTGGGTGATGTGGTTTTGTATTTGTGCGTGCAGATATATATATATATATATATATAGTGGTCCAACAATAACAAAAGTGATGAAAAGTTGTATTCACATGGTTAAGGTTTCGGGGCTACAAACCCCGTCCTCAGACCCAACAGTACAGACAAACACATGGACAAACTTACCCACATAAATAGCCACCCTGGAACGACGATGCCACCGTCCACCGCTTCCGCCCAGTGTCCCATTCACAGTCTATTTCCGCCACGTCATGTCCTGTCACGGGCTGTCAGTTGCCTAGAGAAACAAGAAGTGCGTTCCACCCAGGCACTGTACTGCATTCCACGGCCTTCCGAAGCAGGGGGCAGATCTGGAAGGGATCTGCGGGGGGTAGAAAATGACAAGTAGCACCAGCTTTAAAAGACAATACATGAACAATCATTAATATAAACTACAATAATAGACACACATGAAATCGTCACAGTTGTACATAAAAAGCACGGTCAGCATAAATAGGACATCATTTCTATGTAAAATATACGGTAAGAACAAGAGAAAGACCCATAACCTGTACTACAGGGAGATCTAGACTACAAAAGTGTGTTCCAATTTATTGCAGCCTTTTTCTTATGAATGTATAAAATAAGTAGCGGTAATGGAAAATGGGTTATATAAATATATAATTATTTGTATGTGGTATAGTAGTCTCCTCAATGTTAATATGATGTCTTTACATTTGATGAGGTAAAATATGAGAAAGCATTGAGGTATTTTCGGAGAATTGTGCTTCTTAATCCTTGTGTTTGATAGGTATTCCCATTAACTGGAATAACCACCGTCATCATTCCCTATATACTGTGCTGTGTTATCATATGCCCGTGTGGCCAATCTATAGATACCCCTGACTATGGTAAAGCTCATGCTGTAGGCGTAAGAAACTGACTCATGAGCACTGGAACTGCTCTCGTGGCCCCTGGGGCTCCTGTATAAAAAGGGGAGCTGAAGCGCTGAGAGGGACTCTTGTGTGCGCCTCTGAAGGAGATGCTTATGCCTCTCTCTGCCTGCCGCTAAGAGCTGTGCTGTGAACATTGGCTGCGCAGAGGAGATGGTGTAGCCCCCTAATGAGCGATAGCACACTGAAGAAGGAGAGCCGTGGAAGCTGTGACCGGCGAGAGCAGCGGCGACCTGTGGGGCCGCGAAGACCAGAGAGCCGGGGGAGCTGTGACCGGTGTGAAGCAGCGGCGACCTGCGGGGCAGTGAAGACCAGAGAGCCAGGGGAGCTGTGACCGGTGTGAAGCAGCGGCGAACTGTGGGGCTGTAAAGACCAGAGAGCCGGGGGGAGCTGTGACCGGCGAGTGCAGCGGCGACCTGCGGGGTCGTGAAGACCAGAGAGCCGGTGGAGCTGTGACCGGCGCTAGCAGCGTGTACCTGTGTGGCAGTGCATCCATCAAGCTGGGTGAGCGGTGACTGGCGCAACCTACAGTAATCAGCAGCGGCACTAATCTCTATCACATCTCTATACCCCACAGTATCACAGAGTCGATTCGCTGCCCACCAATGAAAGGCTAGGTGGGCGGGGGATACCATTCTCGGATATAGTGAGTGTCGGGAGACACTCACTGAAGACAATGGAGGTCTGTAACTGTTTTTTTCTAATGTGCACCTACTCACCCTAGACATTAAGCTAGGCACACTGAACTGCTGACAGCTGCTATCACTAAGCCCCATTTACTATTATCTATCACATTCTTATGAATCTGAGCTAATTTACCTTTCTATATGGAAATATAACACTAAATGCCAGGCTAATGGAACTACCTATTTAACATAGGAAGACAAACATTATAAGCTAAATCCTATCTCTGGCTGTCTACCTTACAACTGCCATCATATACTAGAGGCATAGATTAATGCTCAGGAGGATTTAACCACAGCCAAGCTCAGGATTAATACACACAGCTGCAACCTGCCAGTCTAGACAGAGGGGACACAGTTTGATTCTTTTGTGGCATTATACTAACAGTGTAATGTCTCCTGGACACATTGTTATAGAAAGAGAAACTGATTATATCTTGTTGCGCCATCCTAATTCAGCTCACATTTAGATACAGTTACTACATATTAAAGAACTACAAAGTGGCTAAAGGAAACTGTTATTGAGGAGCACCAGCTGCGGTTATTTAATATAAAGAAGACCTAGATATAACGGAGTTTCTACTCAGCTAACCAGGATAAATACCTTATTCTGTACAGAGGCCTATATTGTTATATATGCATATATAATTAACAAATACCTTCTACAGGACAGCTTATTTAGGATAACCAAAACTTACCTTGGGGTGAAGTCAACTATCTACTTGGGCAATATTCAAGTGTTGGACTAGAACTGTGTATATATTGGATACCTATGCAGGCAGACCTATAGGACAACTGCTGGAAAATTAAAGGGATATTTTTATCCTAAGTTTACAAGTGGATCCCTTCTGTTGGACTTCACTGATACTTTGAAAAACTGAGGAAATGCCAACCCAATGAGCCAAGAAAAATGAATGAAATATATATCTACATGCTGGAGAAGAATATAATTCATTAGGTGGCCTATAATAAGGAATCTCAATAAACGCTATCATATTCTGGGAATAATTTTCTTCAAGTTTTTTCAACTTGGTAATAAAATATTTTTCAGTACAACTTTGGTTCAATTATAACTTCATACCTTTTGAATACTACAGTTATTCCAATATAAACAGAGAGCTGTTATTTAGAAAACACCCCTGAAGAAGTCGATATAGACGAAACGCGTTGGATGAAAGCTCATTATATTTTTTTTTCCTTATACAAATAATGTTGAAATATACAATTGTATCTCCAATGTAAAAGAAAAGGAAAAGTTTTATGATAAGTTTTAAATCAAAATCTTTTAATAAAGAGATATATGTGATTCTAATATGGGTGTATAAATGTGTAAGGTCATCCTCTCTTTATATAACATCCACCAACAGTCATCTAATTATATCAGATTACAGAATAAGAGCTCTGTGTTGAAGCTTGCTTTCCCATTTGGAAATATAATAGTATTTATGTTAGTAAACTCAGACACTAACTGACATAAAGTAATTAGACATTTCAGTATTGTATAATAAGAGCGCACTAAGGGAACATACTAATATATATATATATATATATATATATATACATATACATATACATGAATTCTTAGGTGTATATGAGTTATTAATTGATGTCAATTTATGTGTATTACATCTTTTAATCTAAAGAAGTATTGGATTGTATATGAAATATAAAGTAATATATTTATGTGATCCAGTATTAATGCATGCAAGTAAAATATTTAATTGAGGATGTCTAGTAAATTACTTACCTTTTTTCCTTCTACGAGTGACGAGTTGAATAACATCTGATCCCTCCGGTAAACCTGTAAAGTAAAGAGTAAAAACCTATAAGGAGGTACCATTAACACTATTCTAGATAGATAGATATATATATATATATATATATATATATATATGTATATACACTGCTCAAAAAAATAAAGGGAACACTAAAATAACACATCCTAGATCTGAATGAATGAAATATTCTTATTAAAGAATTTGTTCTTTACATAGCTGAATGTGCTGACAACAAAATCACACAAAAATTATCAATGGAAATCAAATTTATTAACCCATGGAGGTCTGGATTTGGAGTCACACTCAAAATTAAAGTTGAAAAACACACTACAGGCTGATCCAACTTTGATGTAATGTCCTTAAAACAAGTCAAAATGCTGCTGAGATAGAAATGGAGTTGATAAAGGGAGAAGATATATATAGCTGGTGTAGAAGCAAAGGGGTAGATGTACAGAAAAGTGTAAGTATTTTGGGAAATTTTATGGAAATAACAGATGAAGATATTGTAAGTGAAGTAAAGAAAATGTATGGAATCAAACAACCATATATTGTAGATAAATGGAGAGGAGTTAATGATGACATATGTGCTATTTTAATGAGTAATGATAATCAGCTTGATGCTTCTGTAATCCCAGCTAATATTTTAATTGAAAAGGCCCTTGTAAGAAATGGAAAGTAATGTGGCCGGTAGAGAAGTATGCTGATGGAGGGGAGAAGGATAGTCAAGTAGAGAGTGCTAGTGCAGGATGTTATCCTAATAATAGTAATACATCCGAAGCCGATTCATTAAGGAATGATAAAATAGATCCACAAGTGGAGAATGTGATGGATAAAGTGGTTAGTCATTTTGAACGCTGGCACTATGAAGGGGGGTATAGGAAACTGAGAATCTTTGCGGGGGTAACTCCCGTTCCCACCGGAGAAGAGAGCTATGAGGTATGGAGAGAGGCGGCGGTACAACATTCGGAGGAGTGGAGATGTCCCAAACATATCAAAAAGCAAAGAATCATGGAAAGCTTGAGGGGGCCCGCTATGGGAATAATTCATGCCACTAGGAGAAGTAACTCCCAAGCTACTTTGAAAGACTATTTTGAGGCATTGGATTATTCTTTTGGTACTCTTAAAGATGTAGGGGACATTTTATCTAGATTAAACCAAACGTACCAAGAACCTAATGAAACCCTCACCACTTACATTTACCGCTTGGACAAGATTCTCTACAAGCTCTTAGATAACGGAGGGATTAATCCACATGAAATTGACGAGAGGCGATTGAAGCACATTTTGAGAGGGGCTCTGACTACTAACCCTGTAGCTCAACGTTTAAGGTGTAGTTTGCCCAGGGAGCCTGCTCCCACTTTAGGAGAATTGATAAAAGAAGTAAAACTGGAAGAAGTACAGATTGAAAACAGAGAGAAGAACTTATAACGAGTAAAAGTAATTGTTCCTACCCCTGAATGTCTGTCAGTAAATGAACAACTGCTAAAGCTAATAGAAGAACAAAATAAGAAGTTAGATCAACTAATTTCTTTACAAATGCATCATCTGACCCTTCAAGAGTATCATCTTCTAGCCGAGGTAGAGGATTCAATAGGAGACCTGCTGACACCTCTAATATCCCCTATTTTAACTGTGGACAATTAGGACATAGGTCCTTTGAGTGTGGTCAACGTAGAAGTTTCCCCTCCCTCACCGCTACACCTGATAGACGTCAGACTGAACAGTCGGAAAACGTAGAAGGGATGTCGATGAACCCCGCACCGACTCCCAACCAATAATTGTCTGCACAATGGGGAGTCCGCAGTGGCCTACTATTATTCCAGAGGGAATGATGGGACAGGCCCCTTTGATGTCTGTGTTGATAAATGGACAACTGTGTACCGCCTTACTTGATAGTGGATCTCAAGTATCCATAATTTTTGAAAGTTGGTATACTCAATATCTCTCTGATGTTCCCTTACTGCCCTTTGATGGATTAACTATTTGGGGATTAAGTGAACAGAAGTATCCATACCTGGGGTATGTAATTACTCAGATAGAATTTCCACAACAGCCATCCGGATATCAAGACCCCTTACCTTTTCTAGCATTGGTGTGCCCTGACTCCCCTGGAGATAAAGGAGTAGTGTCAGTAATTGTAGGCACTAATTCAAATTTGTTTAAGATGCTATCTGATTGGTGTATGGAACAACAAAAAAGCTATACCCCTGCATCCCTTGGTATCCAGGAACTAGAATCCGAGTAGATTGTGATGTATCCACCTCATTACTACCTACTACTCCTTGTGACCCTGAATCTGAATTTCTTACTAGAGTTTCAGAGTGTTTTAAGAACAGAGATATAGCTGTGATTGAGAAAGACCAACTAATTTCTCAATTAAAGCTTAGGAAGCCAGTATTTTCCTTTCGTGAATGGGATTTGGGTACAGCCATTGGAATTGAACATCGCATACATCTGACCAATGAGACCCCTTTTCGCGAAAGATCTCGCCGATTGGCGCCAGCCGATTTTGAAGACGTCAGGCAGCATTTGAAAGGTTTACTGGAGAATTAAGTTATTGCCGATTCAGATAGTCCTTATGCATCTCCCATCGTGGTAGCCAGAAAGAAGAATGGAGATATCAGATTATGTGTGGATTATCATACTTTGAACAATCGTACCATCCCTGATCAGTACACTGTACCAAAAGTGGATGAAGCCTTGGATTGTTTGCAGGGCAGTCAATGGTTCTCTGTTCTGGATATACGGAGTGGTTACTACCAGATAACGATGCATCCTGATGACCGACCTAACACTGCTTTTATTTGTCCTATTGGGTTCTTTGAGTTTTTGAAGATGCCCCAAGGGATAAAGGGAGCCCCGGCCACTTTTCAGAGAACCATGGAACAAACTGTAGGGGATATGTGTTATCGAGAAGTCTTAGTATATCTAGATGATCTTATTGTGTTTGGACGAACTTTGGAAGAACATAACCACCGATTGTTAAAAGTTTTGGACAGGTTACAGAAAAGGGAATTAAAGTTGTCTGTTGACAAGTGTAAATTTTGTCAAACAACTGTGAAATATCTGGGCCATGTTGTTAGTCGAGATGGAATCTCTACTGATCCAGATAAGGTGGCGGCGGTACAGAATTGGCCACGACCAAATACGTTGAAGGACCTGTGATCCTTCCTGGGATTCTGTGGGTACTATCGGAAGTTTGTGCCACAGTATTCCAGAATTGCCCGTCCTTTAAATGATCTAACAAAAGGATTCCCTTCTCACAAACATGGGCAAACAAAGTATAGTGGACAAAATCTGAACGACTATCATAAACCACAAGAAGCTTTCGGTGATCGATGGACGCCATCCTGTGATGAGGCCTTTGAAAAATTGAAATTCCATCTAATCCATTCTCCTGTTCTGGCATATGCAAATCCTGAACTCCCTTATGAACTGCATATCGATGCCTCATTCGTAGGAATAGGGGTAGTCTTATACCAACATGTTAGCCGAGGTCTATCCACCA
Organism: Pseudophryne corroboree; assembly: GCF_028390025.1. Lineage (NCBI taxonomy): Eukaryota > Metazoa > Chordata > Amphibia > Anura > Myobatrachidae > Pseudophryne > Pseudophryne corroboree. Next base: position 143,478,019 of record NC_086451.1, on the reverse strand, counting down.
GTGAAAAAAACTATGCTGTCCATAAATTAGAGTTTTTAGCACTAAAATGGGTGGTAGTGGTAAAATGGGCGGTAGTTCCACAATTATCTGGATGGCGTACACTTCACTGTGCTCACCAACAATAATCCTTTAACCTACATTAATACTACGGCTAAATTGGATGCCACTGGACATAGGTGGTTAGCAGCCCTGTCCAATTACCAGTTCTCCTTAAAATATAAGCCTGGAGTGCAGAATATAGATGCCGATGCTCTATCCGACTACCTCATCCTCTGTTTGTGAGTCCAAACGATGATTGGGTGGAAATACCGGCTCCCGTTTTCCAAGGGTTGTGTCATCAAATAAAACTACTACCTAGCAATTGATCCGGGGCTGTGCACTCGTTGGGAGCCACTGAAGCTTCCATTCCTTCCATGTACTGTTGGATTAACACTCCTGAGTTAGGAAACTTGCCCATCATTTCTAAAAAGCAAATGAGAGAGGATCAAAATTAGGACCCTGAGATCGCTTTTGTAATTGACCATTTAAGAGAATCTGAACGAGCTTTGGAGTGTAATATTTCTTGCAAAAGCAAAGCTTTACTACGACAGAGAAAGAGATTAGTATTAAAGCAAGGAATCCTTTTTAGAAAAACCACTACAAGAGAGGGGCATGATAAATATCAGCTGGTTCTCCCAACTATCCATATCCCTATGATTCTCCATTCTCTGCATGATAAACATGGACATTTGGGGGTGGATAAAACATTACATCTAATACAAGAGAGAATATACTGGCCTTATATGAGTAAGGATATTGACTATTACTGTAAAACCGGTAAAAATTGTGTTCTTCAGAAGAAGTTACCCACCCCCACAGCTAACATGGTCAATTTAAGTAGTTCTGGACCTATGGAATTAATCTGCATTGACTTTCTATCGTTAGAAGGGCCCAATGGGAGGGAAAGTAATATTCTTGTGATCACTGATCATTTCACCCATTACGCCCAAGCATATGTCACTCGAGACCAAAAAGCATTGACAGTAGCTAGGACCCTTTGGGATCACTTCTTTGTACATTATGGGCTTCCAGCCCGCATCCATACGGATCAGGGAAGAGACTTTGAAAGCAAGTTAATTTAAGAGCTGTGTATTTGAATTGAATAAAGAAGTCACAAACCTCACCATATCATCCCCAGGGGGATCCGCAACCGGAAAGGTTCAATAGAACCCTGCTTGATATGTTAGGAACTTTGGATCCCAAGCATAAGCTACAATGGAAACGTTTCATCAATCAACTTGTTCATGCCTACAACTGTACCCAAAATGAATCCACTGGGTACTCTCCTTATTCACTTATGTTTGGACGAGAAGCCCAACTACCTATAGACGTTTCTTTGGGCCTTTCTATTTCACCTACCAAGCCGTCTACTTCTAATACCTATGTCAACAATTTGAGGAAAGAATTAAAAGCTGCTCATGAAATTGCTAAAAGAGCATCCGAACAGCATGGTGAAAAGAATAAACAGCGGCATGATGCTAAAGTCAAAGAACACTTATTACTTCCTGGTGATCGAGTTCTCTTAAGGCGATTAGGGGCTCCTAGAAGACAAAAATTATCTAACCGATGGAAAGAAATCCCCTATAGAGTGCTCGGACAATTACCCGACATTCCGGTTAATCAGCTGGTACCTGAGGATAAAGAAGGCCCTTTACTAATGTACCACCGCCAACATTTGTTGCCCATAAGTCAAGATATTACTTTCACGGTGAAGGATGATATTTTGCATCATAACGTAGTTGACAATTCAAGTCCTACAATCTCTAATTCTCCAGATCATCCACAAACTGACTGGTCTGAAGCCGAGAGAATAGACCGGGGATTTTTCTATAGAAAGGTTCCAACTGTCCCAAGTGGGGATCTAGGTGAACCAGTAGCCACTCCTTCTCAACAATCTGATTCTATAATCGAATTGAGCGAGAACTCTCAACATTTTTCAACAGAACCATGGAATATAAATGAACCCAATGATCCTTCCTGGGAGGATGCCTCACCCTATCCTAGCAATGAGGTTGGTCTACCTACTCATTCAAGTACTGTGGAAATTGATGAAAACCCCAGACCTCTAAGGGAACGTAAACCCCCTATGATTCTCACTTATGACCAGCTTGGGCAGTCATGTAATGAACCTAGAGTAGTTTATCCTAGCATTGTGTATACTTGGCCTTACTTTGGTTATATGGAAAGTCAACCACTCCCTATGTTTTAACCTTTTAAAGTAATAAGGTTTATTTAAATGGTGCTCCAAAATTTAGAGTTCATAAGTAATTTGGATCACCAGGGGGAGAAATGTAGCCTTTTTCTTATGAATGTATAAAATAAGTAGCGGTAATGGAAAATGGGTTATATAAATATATATTTATTTGTGGTATAGTAGTGTCCTCATTGTTAATATGATGTCTTTACATTTGATGAGGTAAAATATGAGAAAGCATTGAGGTATTTTCGGAGAATTGTGCCTCTTAATCCTTGTGTTTGACAGGTATTCCCATTAACTGGAATAACCACCGTCATCATTCCCTATATACTGTGCTGTGTTATCCTATGCCTGTGTGGCCAATCTATAGATACCCCTGACTATGGTAATGCCTCAGTAATCAGCCGGGCACGAGGAACAGTTAAAACTAGCTTGTACTGAAGGCGGGAGAAACTGACTCACGAGGACTGGAACTGCTCTCGTGGCCCCTGGGGCTCCTGTATAAAAAGGGGAGCTGAAGCGCTGAGAGGGACTCGTGTGTGCACCTCTGAGGGAGATGCTTATGCCTCTCTCTGCCCGCCGCTAAGAGCTGTGCTGTGAACATTGGCGGCGCAGAGGAGATGGTGTAGCCCCCTAACGAGCAATAGCACACTGAAGAAGGAGAGCCGGGGAAGCTGTGACCGGCGAGAGCAGCGGCAACCTGCGGGGCTGTGAAGACCAGAGAGCCAGGGGAGCTGTGACCGGTGTGAAGCTGCGGTGACCTGCGGGGCTGTGAAGACCAGGGACGTGCAGTCAGGGGAGGCAGGGGAGGCAGTGCCTCCCCTGTCATAATGATTAAAATAATAAAAAGAAGATGCTTATAACACAGAGTCTGTGATAAATATCTTCTTTTATTATTGTAATAATCTTCCCCCTGTTACTATGGCTGCGTGTGATGGTGTGAGGCAGCGGGAGAGGTGCCTCCCGCTGCTAACACTAAAGGTCCGGGCAGCGGGAGGCGGGCAGGGGGCAGGGTGCAGCAATGGGCTGGGATAGCCCATTGAAAATGCATAGAGAAGCGGCACCTTTACTGGTGCCGCAATGACAGGGGCGTGCATTCAGCCCCGATGAATGCATGCCCCTGTCAGCCACCCAGATGTGATTGGCCAAGCAGATCCACTGGATCCGCTGGCCAGTGACATGGGCGGATTTGGACGCTGGATCAGTTTCCGGTTTGCTGATCCCTACGGCCCGCAAGGTTTGTTCTAAATCCTAGTGGGAGAAGTGTCCCTTCAGTGGCCTTCACTCACCTCTGTGTCTGGCCGGTTTCCGCGATCCGGCAGCGTTGGGAGCAGTGGCGGCCCGACGCACAAGCACTGCTGCGAGATTCAGCTCACTGCAGTGACCTCCTGCCACTGGGGAGCTGTGTAAGTAAGTACGTCTCCGTCCGGCGGCATGCCCGCGATGGGCTGTCAGCAGCGAGGGAGAGATCCTCCCGGCTCCCCGCTCGAAGCTGCTCCCGCACTGCCAGAAGGCTGTCAGCCCTGCACAGTGGCGCTGTGTATGCGCTGCTGTCACATGGGGGAACACTGTGCAGGACTGACAGCCTCCTACCTACCCCGCTGCTGCTACTACAATAGGGTAGGGGGAAGGAGGGCAGAGTACTGAGATAGCTGCAGCACCAGCAGCTAGCTGCATAAGAGGGGGCAAATTTTTGAATGCTGCATAATTAATAATAAATGACCCTTTGCCCACTGTTTTTGCTTCCCAGCGGCAGAGGTCGTTGCAGGCAGCTGATCCGGTCCGGCATTCCAGAAACTGATCCGGTCTCACCGAATCCCCACCGCTGCTGACAGTGAGTGAGTCACCGTCATTCACTGTAAAGCGCTGCAGCCGCCCTCCCGCCTTGTATACAGGCTGCTCTCATGCCCTCTCTAGCAAGGCCGCCAGGCTCACGCTGCTATCTGGGCTGCAGGTACCATGATCACAGCGGGCACCATGTCCAGAAGTCAGAGAAGGTCAGAGCCACCATATCCCTCTCTGTCTGTCTGTCTCTCTTTCTCTCTCCCTCTCCCCTTCTCTTGCTTCCCCCCTCTCTGTCTCTCTCTCTCTCTCTCTCCCACCCCCTCTCTCTCATCCCCTCTCTCCCACCCCTCTCTCTGTCTCTCTCTCATCCCCTCACTCTGTCTCTCTCTATCTCACCCCCTCTCTCCCACCCCTCTCTCTGAGCGGGATGTACTATCAATGATCGCGGGTCATTGCCGGTCATCGCAATGATGCTAATCGCATATGTACTAACATATGCGATTAGTATCTCAAAGCGATGCCAGGGGTGTCCTGCGATCAGTGATGGTCCGCAGGAGAGAGTTTGAGGCGGCTTCCCTCACCTCTCAGCCCCGGGAGGTGACGTGCAGGGAGTCCCCGTGATGCTCCTTCTCCCCCTGCAGCCGGAAGGAGACAAGGCTGTGCTGCGGGGGAGAAGGAAGAGGTGGGCCGGTAGGAGATAGGAAGTTGTGAGCGGCGCAGGTCAGCGGCGGGATGCGGCGGCAGTAAGAAGCCTATAGGCTTCTATTGGGTATCGCCATCAAAAGATGGCGATACCCCCGGTGGCGTAAACCCGGCGGTGGGGTCTTCATACATATGAAAATGCGGTAAAACCCCTGAAAACGGGGGTTTTACCGCATTTTCCCTTTAGTACATCCCGCCCTCTGTCTCTCTCTCTCATCCCTCTCTCTCTCTCACCCGTCTCTCCCACCCCCTTCTCTCTCGCCCCCCTCTCTCTCTCCATTCCCACTCAGATCACCACACCCAGCTCTCCCCTCCTCACACAGCCCCCCCCCCAGCTCTCCCCCCACACTCATATTCGCACACACAGCTCTTCCCTCCTCACACAGATTGTATTTGTTGAGGGGGGAAGGTGCCCCAGTGCCTTACCAATCAGTGCCTTCACCGCACGTCACTGGTGAAGACCAGAGAGCCGGGGGAGCTGTGACTGGCGTGAAGCAGCGGCGACCTGCAGGGCTGTGAAGACCAGAGAGCCAGGGGAGCTGTGACCGGCGAGAGCAGCAGCGACCTGCGGGGCCATGAAGACCAGAGAGCCGGTGGAGCTGTGTGGCAGTGCATCCATCAAGCTGGGTGAGCGGTGACTGGCGCAACCTACAGTAATCAGCAGCGGCGCTGATCTCCGTCTCATCTCTATACCACACAGTATCACAGAGTCGATTCGCTGCCCACCAATGAAAGGCTAGGTGGGCGGGGCTACCATTCTCGGATATAGTGAGTGTCGGGAGACACTCGCTGAAGACAACGGAGGTCTGTAACTGTTTTTTTCTAATGTGCACCTACTCACCCTAGATATTAAGCCAGGCACACTGAACTGCTGACAGCTGCTATCACTAAGCCCCATTTACTATTATCTATCACATTCTTACGGCTCTGAGCTAATTTACCTTTCTATATGGAAATATAAAACTATATGCCAGGCTAATGGAACTACCTATTTAATATAGGAAGACAAACATTATAAGCTAAATCCTATCTCTGGCTGTCTACCTTACAACTGCCATCATATACTAGAGGCATAGATTAATGCTCAGGAGGATTTAACCACAGCCAAGCTCAGGATTAATACACACAGCTGCAACCTGCCAGTCTAGACAGAAGGGACACAGTTTGATTCTTTTGTGGCATTATACTAACAGTGTAATGTCTCCTGGACACATTGTTATAGAAAGAGAAACTGATTATATCTTGTTGCGCCATCCTAATTCAGCTCACATTTAGATACAGTTACTACATATTAAAGAACTACAAAGTGGCTAAAGGAAACTGTTATTGAGGAGCACCAGCTGCGGTTATTTAATATAAAGAAGACCTAGATATAACGGAGTTTCTACTCAGCTAACCAGGATAAATACCTTATTCTGTACAGAGGCCTATATTGTTATATATGCATATATAATTAACAAATACTTTCTACAGGACAGCTTATTTAGGATAACCAAATCTTACCGTGGGGTGAAGTCAACTATCTACTTGGGCAATATTCAAGTGTTGGACTAGAACTGTGTATATATATATATGCATGAATCTTAGGTGTATATGAGTTATTAATTGATGTCATTTTATGTGTATTACATCTTTTAATCTAAAGAAGTATTGGATTGTATATGAAATATAAAGTAATATATTTATGTGATCCAGTATTAATGCATGCAAGTAAAATATTTAATTGAGGATGTCTAGTAAATTACTTATCTTTTTTCCTTCTACGAGTGATGAGTTGAATAACATCTGATCCCTCCGGTAAACCTGTAAAGTAAAGAGTAAAAACCTATAAGGAGGTACCATTAACACTATTCTAGATATATATATATATATATATATATATATATATATATATAAATCTTTATTGACAGGGTGTTCCCAAGTCTACCCTGAACCTAATTCATGTTTAGTGAATAGGAGAAAGATTTGGGTGGAGGCACATTATTTTAATTACCATATATTGTCATTAAAACCCCATAGACCAGGGTTACATTATTTTTTCTTTGAATCCACCAGGACTGGTGGTACCCAATCTCGTAATCCAACGGGCTTCTTTAATCAATAAAGGTTTAGCTCTATCCCTACCTCGTAGTGTCAGAGGGACATGGTCAATCATAAAATATCGGAGTGATTCTAAAGAATGGCCAGCCTGTATGAAATGTTTTGCAACAGGCTGGTCAAGCTGTTTGCCCTCAAGAATCAATTCTATTGCCGATCTGTGGGCAGCTATTCTTTCAGAAAATGTATCAATGGTTTGCCCAACATAGAACAGTCCACAAATATTCTGGCACCAGAGCAAGTTGTCATTAGTATGCGAGTACCGGCTGACATTGGATGTTATATACTGGCACTCCAGTCAATTCAATAATAATGCCTGGGTGCCCTCAGTGTAACAATACATACAGTCAGAGAGAGGCAAGCGGCACTCACAGGACTCAATCAGCCCAATAGAAATTTAACTCCCAGTCCACATCCACTCAGGGGAACAATTCAGTGCAGTGTATACAAGTCAATGTTTCATTTTAATAGTTAAAATATCATCAGGACACATACAACATTTTACCTTAAATAAAGGAGAAATGAGGCAGAAAACGACCACGCTGAAACCGCCACCCAACAGTCCGCACACGCCATCAGGTCCCGATGATGTCATGGATGCACACCTCCTGGCGTCATTGTCATGGTAACCTGGCATGCGTGTACTGTGAGGGAGGAAGGAACACCATAGAACACAGAGAAGGTGCATTACATAGAAGAGGCACAATATGGCAGTAATGCTTAGGCAGAAGATACTAGACAAAAAATGTACAGGAAGTCAAGCAAGCACTTTGCATAAATAAATATATCATAAAGCACCTGGCAATGATACCACGGCCAAGTGGATATATGTAATCAAAAAGCCAGTCATAGCCAGAGACTATTGTATGTTATACAATATTATGCCCATTGCCCATGAGTCTATATAATTAAAAAAAACATAATTTTGTAAGTGCTAAAGCCAATATATTTAAAGTTGAGATATGCACCGGACACTTTTCGGGTTTTGTGTTTTGGTTTTGGACCTGTATCTCCTTTCATGTTTTGGATCTGGATTGGAGTTGCCAAAACCTCCATTTCGGGTTTTGATTTTGGATTTGGATTTTTTTTTAAAAAACTATAGAAACAGCTAAAATCACAGAATTTTGGGTTTTGTTTTGTTCCTACAGTAGTATTAACCTCAATAACATCCATTTCCACTCATTTCCAGTCTATTCTGAATACATCACACCTCACAATGGGGGTCATTCCAACCCGATCGCTCACTGCAGTTTATCGCAGCGATCGGGTCGGAACTGCACATGCGCCGCAGTGCGCCAGCGCATGCCAGCCGTTGTTGCCTAGTGATCACCTCTGAGGCAGACGCGGGATCTGGGTGGGAGGGGGATGGATGGCGGAGTTAAGCCACCGTTTAGGGGGCGCAGTCCGAAAAATGCAGGCGTGGCCGGACTGTTGGGGGGGGGGGGGGGGGCGGGTTGCGCCAGCTGCGTGAAGACACACGCAGCCGCTGCGACCCGGGGCAGCAAAGAGGTTCTCCCGGCCAGCCGCAGGAGCTGCGCTGGCCGGGAGTAACTCCTGAGATGCAAAAGCATCGCCGCTGTGCGATGCTTTTGCATTTATGCAGGGGGGGGGGGCGGACTGACATGCGGGGTGGACTAGCCTTGTGCTGGGCGTCCCCCCGCATGTCTGAGTGCCTGATCGTAGCTGTGCTAAATTTAGCACAGCTATGATCAACTCAGAATGACCCCCAATATTGTTTTTAGGCCAAAAGGTTGCACTGAGGTAGCTGGATGACCAAGCTAAGCGACACAATTGGGCAGCACAAACACGTGGCCCATCTAGGAGTGGCACTGCAGTTGTAGACAGGATGGCAGTTTTAAAAACTAGGCCCCAAAGAGCACATAATGCAAAGAAAAAAGAGGTGCAAGATGGAATTGTCCTTGGGAAGATGTTGTTTAAACAGGACATGCACAGTTTAATAAACCCATCATTTCAGCAACCAGTGATCCCCCTGGAAAAATCTCACTAAGTTCTCTGAATGATAGCTAGCTACAAATATACAATCTCTATATTTGATTACTTTTCACATTATGAGAAGAGGCAAGAGGAAGAGGACAGTGTCAAAAAGGTGATTAAAAATTAGAGAGGCACCCGCAATCAGGAACAACACACAGGCTTTCACCTCAAATCCTATCTTGGTGTGGAACAGAAAGGACTTTAACCAAGCAAATGTATAATTACCACATTACTGGACAAACTGAAAAACTAGGGGCCAAAGCCTCTGAATTTGTACTCCCTACTCCATTTTTAGGGATTATGATAATCTCGGATTTAATGCTGGGATGCAAATAAACTGGTTTATACCATAGGATCAAGATTGGATATTGTCCCCTCCACGGAGTCTGGAGCCTCTTTTTATGAAAATCTTGTGGGTTTCTTTTTTTTTTTTTTATTGCATTTTTCTTTACATATTTTGTGTCAGATTCCTTATTTTCATTTTTCACAGCTCCCAGTAACACGCATGTGAGCATACCTGTATGTCACATGCATGTGAGCATACCTGTGTGTCTTGTTTTATTCATATTTTTATTTTATTTTTTTAAATCTTTTTATTGCATGAGAAAGGCATATAAAAGGTACAAAAGGCAACATTGAGCCAGTCAATTGCATAGATGTAACAAGTGGTATATAATCATGAGTAAAAACATAAAAAATATCACAAAGTCGGAGACCGCAAATATAAAGCCTTCATACATCCGACAAATATCACATAAAAAAAGAGAATGGCATAAAGGTAAGATAGAGAAAAATAAAGTCAGAAAAGGATGGGGAGGGGTGTGTGGGGAGAGAACAGTAGGGGTGAAGTGAAGCAGGAGTTTGCGGGTCAAACATCAGTATCATACAATACAGGTTGGAGTAGAAGCAATAAAGAAAATAAAAAAAAAAATAGTTTAACACTTCAGCTAAGACGAAGTATGGCATAAGTACCAAGAGGTGGTTTCAAACACCTCAAACACCTTAAGGATGTTATCCTGGGTGGAGGGGTCGAAGGAGTCAACAAGAGCACCCCATTTTTTGTAAAATTAGATCACCCCTGTTTCCAATGCAGGAAATATGTATTGGCGGTCATAATACAAAGTCTTAAGCAATAAGGCTTTCACCGCAGTCAAAAAGAGGGGCTTGGAGGAGGTCCAATTACAAATAATAACTTTTTTTGCAACGGTAATAATGACAGTCAATAAAGGTAGGATTGAGGCCTTATTGGCTCCCAGATAACAAGCCTTAAAATTTGCACAAAACAAGGTGAGAGGAGCAATAAAAAGTTTCAAATGAAATATCAAATTGATATAATTGACAAGATTACCCCAAAACTTCTGTATTTTAGGACATTGCCAGAAGTTATGGAAAAAAGTAGCATTAGGGCGTTTGCATTTAAGACAATCCCCCGACTCCTCCAAAACCATGCAGCGGCACCTGGCTTGAGAAATATATACACAGTTTATCATTTTAATATGTACTTCCTGAAGCCAAGAGCAACGCAGGTGTTTCAGCGTGGAATCATAGTGACAAATCCGGTCATCAGCAGACATACAGTAATAGAGGGGATATCAGACACGACCCCAAGATAACACTCTTTGTTTCCAAACCTTGGTAGGAGTGTGAGACATCAGGTCAGAGCTAAGATATTTGGTCTTATAAGGGTGGAATATTAGGAATGCCATTAAGGAGTGGAGGGGATCAGGAGATCGGAGAGACAACCTAGCATAATGTACAACTTGTAGGTACATAAAGAATTGTGAGTGGGGAATCAAAAATGTATCATGAAGCACACTAAAAATGATCACAGTCCCACCCGTGTCAAATACATCCTTAATTCTAGCAATACCACTATCCTTCCAGAGCAAGTATGTAGTGTTGTCAAGCCCAGGGGAAAAAAGGCGGTTGCCCCAAAATATTAAATATTTGGAAGCAGTGTAAGGGCGAGATAGTTTGTGGCATATTGATTTCCAAACAGAGGAGGTGTCATGAAAAAGTATATTAGTAAGAATGTGGAAGGGGATAAGACGTTTTGGTGTGTATAGGAGAGCAGCAGAGGAGTAAGGGTAGAATAAACTACTGTCAGAAATGGAGTGGGTATAAACTGTTCCAGAAAGCACTGACAGCCCGCTCTCTATGTCCGTCCGCCCGCACAGACTTCCCACGCACAGAGACCTTCCGCTCTCTACGGCCGCTCGCTACGCCCGCCCACACCCGCTCTCTACACCCGTGCCCGTCATCCACCTGACCCTTTCCTCTCTACACTCGCCCTCTATGCCCGGTCAGCAGGCCCGGCGACAGAGATGCCGCTGCAGGGGCAGTAGAGGGTACATTTATCAGCAGCACCTGCTGCCGGAACCCACATGTGAACAGGACTGCACCCACAAGTAATGTATAATGTGTGTTATATAATGTATTTGGAGGGGCACCATGTGTCACATAATGTGTTTGGGGCACTGTGTATTATATTATGTGTTTGGGGGGTAGTATGGGGTCTATTCAGGCCAGGCTGCAGCCGCTCATTCGCACGTGGCGTAATGTGAATTTTGCCTCATACCGTGTGGCGTAATGTGAATTTTATTTCATAAAGCGTGGTGTAATGTAAATTTTGGCTCCTACCGTGTGACGTAATGTGAATTGCGGCTCATACAGTGTGGCGTAATGTGAATTGCGGCTCATACAGTGTGGCGTTGTCACGCTCGGCTGGAATTGAGGATCCGGTGACTGAGACTTGCCCGAGGAAGCAACCGCCTGTGGATGAAGAAGATGAGGGGGCTGGATATAGTTTCTTCCCATGAGACAAAGGCCAATGGAAGATGTAGTCTGAGCTAGGAGTCAATGAGTAGTCGTTGAAGAAACTCCCCACACGGCGCCCTAGATCCCCGGCCACTGGGCCCCAGGCGCTGGACAGACGCGCCAGAGGCCTGCGCCGCAGCAGCATCCCGTCACCACAGCCCCACTACCCGTTGAAGTGGCGAGAACCGGGACCCGCGGCAGGTGAGAATCCGTGTGGCATATTGTAAATTTTGGCTCATACCGTGTGACGTAATGTGAATATTATCTCTTGCTGTGTGGCAGAATGTAAATTTTGGCTCATACAGTGTGGCGTAATGTGAATTTTATCTCATAAAGCGTGGCGTAATGTTTATTTTGCTCCTACCGTGTGGCTTAATGTGAATTGCGGCTCATACAGTGTGGTGTTATGTGAGTTGTGGCTCATACAGTGTGGCGTAATGTGAATTGCACTCATACAGTTTGGTGTAATGTGAATTGTGGCTCATACAATGTGGCGTAATGTGAATGTTATCTCTTGGTGTGTGGCGCAATGTAAATTTTTACTCATACTATGAGGCGTAATGTAAATTTTGGCTCATACCGCGTGACGTAATGTGAATATTATCTCTTGCTGTGTGGCAGAATGTAAATTTTGGCTCATACAGTGTGGCATAATGTGAATTTTATCTCATACTGTCTGGCGTAATGTAAATTTTGGCTCATACCTTGTTACATAATGTGAATTTTGGCTTATACCATGTGACGTAATGTGAATTTTGGCTCATACCATGTTACATCATACTTGCCTACCTGACCCTCTCCATGATGGAGAAAATGCTCTGTTCCTGGACTTTCCTGGTAACGTATGATTGCCATCACCTGTCGTGAAACACCTTTCTTATCAATTAACTAGCTCACCACAGGTGATGGCAATCATACATTACCAGGAAAGCCCAGGAACAGAGCATTTTCTCCCTCATGGAGAGGGTCAGGTAGGCAAGTATGTGTTACATAATGTGAATATTGGCTTATGTCATGTGATGTAATGTGAATTTTAGCTTATACCATGTGGCGTAATGTGAATTTCGTCTCATACCGTGTGGTGAAATGTTAATTTTGACTCATACTGTGTGGTGTAATGTGAATTTTACACCAAGGCCCACCACTCTCTAGTTCTGCCACTAGGTTAAGGATAAGTTGTGGAAGTGTAAGCAGCGATAGGGTGCAGCGGCAGCTAGGACTCGGGGTTATGCCGTAGCGGACAGTCGCACCATTATGTTTCATTTTATTTCTCTGGGGTGTATTATATCTACTTGTATTATTAGGAACTAGGGAGAAATTAGATTACACCATGTGATTTTACTGATAGAATGAAAATTAGTGCTAGACATGCCCAAAAGGTGGTGGGAGACACGCCCAAAAGGTGGTTCACCCCATAGCAACATTTTGAAAGTGCCCCTGTTCCAATGCTCTAGAGAGACACCTCTCCTCAGCAGTTGGCAATTTTATGACCTATAATTGCATAGTAGTGACTCCGTTAATTTTATACCCCTTAGTTTGTTTTATGAACCATAGTAGTTCCTTAGTTCATATTATGTCTTATTGTAGAGCTGCCAGTACACATTATACCACACAGTACCCCCAATTCATATTATGACATACAGTGTCCCCAGTTCATATTATGCCACATTATAGCGCCCCTTTATAACATTCACTACACATTCATCTATTTAGGCTGGACAGTGGCTCAAACCAGGGGCGGATCTAGACTTCTCCTATAGGGGGGGCTGTTTTAAAATTAATCCAGACCCCTCCCCTTTCCAGTCTGCTAGGCCCTAGTGATACACCATACATACACTACTAACACACACCACACACATACACACACTACTGATACACTATAAATGCACTACTGACACACACACACACACACACACACACACACACACACACACACACACACACACTAGTGACACATAATATATACACTACTAACACACACACACACACACACACACACACACACTATGCCATAGACACACTACTAACACACAGACACACTAGTGATACACCATACATACACTACTAATACACACACCACACTCACATACACTAGTGATACACCATGCATACAATGCTGACACACACACACACACACTAGTGATACACCATACATACACAACTAACACGCATGTACACACACACACACACACACACACTAGTGATACACCATACATACAATACTGACACACAGACACACACACACACACACACACTAGTGCAGGGGTTCTCAAACTCGGTCCTCAGGACTCCACACAGTGCATGTTTTGCAGGTAACCCAGCAAGTGCACAGGTGTATTAATTACTCACAGACACATTTTAAAAGGTCCACAGGTGGAGCTAATTATTTCACTTGTAATTCTGTGAGGAGACCTGCAAAACATGCACTGTGTGGGGTCCTGAGGACCGAGTTTGAGAACCTGTGCACTAGTGATACATAATACATACACTACTAACACACACACTGTCACACACACTGTCACGCACTACTAACACTAACACACACACACACACACACACACACACACACACACACACTAGTGATACACAGCACACACAACCACTCAACCAGTAACACTCCATGCACATATAGACACTAGTGATGTACTATACAGTACATACACAGACACAATAGGCTAGAGCACTGTCCAACCAGCGGGTCCCCTGTCTCTCCTGCACTGGTTTCTCCACAGCACAGCACTCTGGCCACTATCCACACCAACCAAATGCCTCCCATCCTCTCCCCGCCCCTCACCTGTCGGGTGTCCTTGCGGTTCATGACCTGTTAGACATGGTGGCAGCAGCTCCTCCGCGGCTGAAGGAGCGAACAAGGACGCGGCGCAGAGTTTGTGCTGCCACTGGCAGCAGTGGCCAGGCAACACTGGGTGGTCCCGCCAGGCTCCCGGTGCCATCTCATCTGCCCTGTCAATGCAGCCAGGTCCCAGACATCGCACTCAGCTCCCCCGACTTCTGCTGCCCGCAGGAACAAGTTGGCGGGGCTGGGTCTTGTGTTACGGGGGGCGATCGCCCTCATCGCCCCCTGCTGTGTATCTGGATACACAGATATCTTTATTAGCAGAAATTCATAGCTAAAATAGTATTAACATGCCCTGCTATATATATATATATATATATATATATATATGTGTCTAGCTATAGCTGTTTATCTATAGATCTTTTTTTCAGTCCTTCAAAATGCCCAAAAGACTTTTAGCTTCAGGAGCTCAAAAGCGCAAACAGGCAAAAGAGAAGAAGCGAAGTGCTGATGCAGTCTTGGCAAAGATGCCCAAGTTAAATTATTTCTTTCAATCAAATACCTCTACTACCAGTCCAAGCACATCACAAATGCCAATCAGACATTCAACAGAAATAACTGAACAACATAATTTGAAGCGTAGTCAAATATTGCAAAATCTTTTGATGACGAATGTGAAGACACTGTTCCTGAAAGCGGTCACAGCAGACATTCAGCAGACACAAGTGCACCACATAATCAGAAAGAAACAGAGTCAACATTTTCAAAATCTGTTGATGAAGAAAGTGAAGAAATTGGACCAAGTCCTTTTGAAGGCAGTGATAATGAAAATCAGCAATTGACAGAACATGGTGGACCTTCAACAAGTAAAGGTACTGAAGAACAAAGTCATGCTTTTGCTACACTAAGTGAACACCAATCAACAGATCCTGCAAAGTGGTTTCCAATCAGCTCTGCAAGTTGATTATTGGCTAAAACAAGGATTAGAGAACTGCCAAAACAAATGAGTCAGAGAAATATCACAAGTCATCACACTACTACAAACCTTCTCAGGCCAGACTAAGAGGATATCATCGTTTCTTTAAAAACACCATGTGTTATGGATGCTGGCCTAATGGTGTAGTCCATCACAGAAAATGGATGTCATATAGTGATTCAAAGGGTTCCATTTATTGTACTTATTGTACACTGATGGGAAGTAAAAAAGACAAGTTCTCACTGATGGATTCCCTCAATGGAAAAAGGCACAAGAGAGGATAAAAATCCATGAAGAAAGTGATGCACACCGGAACTGCATTTTGCAAGCCCGTGAACTTGGTGAAAAATCAGGTCATATTGACAGTTATATGGAACGAGAGTTTGTGGAAAGAAAACAATACTGGTGTGAAGTACTACGCAGAGTTGTAGCAGTTGTGAAACTTTTAGCAGAGAGAGGTTTAGCTTTTCGCGGGAGTGATGAGACAGTTGGTTCAAAGTATAATTGTAACTTTCTTGGAATCATTGAATTGATAGCACAATTTGATCCTTTTCTTGCAAAACATATCCAAGACTGGAAACAGTGGACAGGCTATCTTTCATCAACAATTGTTGAAGAGTTTATCGAACGTATAGCAAAGCAGGTGACAAACCATATCGTGAAAGAGATTTCACTTTCTAAGTATTTCTCAGTGTCGGTTGATTCAACACCAGATGTAACCCATGCTGATCAGCCCAGTGTTACTGTACGTTATGTATTGAATGGCATACCAGTTGAGCGTTTTCTCACATTTCTAAGGATTCATAGTCATAAGGCTGCAGATCTCACAGAAGACTTGCTAGAATATTTGAAGTCTGAAAACATTGATATCATGGATTGCCGTGGACAGACTTATGACAATGCAAGCAACATGGCTGGAAAATATTCTGGAATGCAAGCAAGGGTGAAGGATTCTAATCCTCTGGCTGTGTTTGCGCCATGCACAGCACAGTCCTTAAACCTTGTTGGATCAAATGCTGTTGATTGCTGCGTGGAAGTTGTAAACTTCTTTGGTTTTCTCTCAAATGTTTACCAATTCTTTTCTGCTTCCACCCACCATTGGTCTGTTTTAATGAATAATCTGGGAAAACAAGGACTCACAGTGAAGAATCTACCAGAAACAAGATGGTCTGCTCGTGCAGATGCAACTGCTGCCTTAGCCAAAGGATACAAAAACATTCAAGATGCCTTTGATGAAAATTTTGAAGATAAACAACAAACTGCAGCTACAAGACACGAAGCGGACACCTTGACTCAGGCTACGAATTTGCTGGAAATAGCATTCCACTGCCACTTCTAGAATACCATTCTGTCCAGATTTAATACAACAAGCAAAGCACTGCAATCCATGACTATTGACCTCAAGGTTGCTGTAGATTTACTAGAATCTCTAGGTCACTTTTTAGATTCACTGCGTGGAAGTTTTGATAACTTGGAGAAGGAGACACAAGCAGAAAGTGGTATATCAGACTATAGAGTAACTCATGCAAGAAGGAAAAAAAGGAATGTGGATAGTGTGGAGTCAGAAGAAACCACATTTTCTGCAAGAGAAAAATTTCATGTGGAGACATACTTGCACATACTTGATTGCCTCAAAATGGCACTGAATGATAGAATTGTTGCCTATTCTGTTATATATGATCGTTTCAAGGTTGTGCTTAGCTCTTCCAAAATGACGGATGGAGAAATAGTGGCAGAGGCTACGAAACTTACTGAACATTATCCACTAGATCTAGACAAAAAAGTGTATCCTCAAGAAATGGTTCAGTTTGTACAGTTTGCCAAAGGAAGGACCTGTCACACACCTTCATCTCAAGCACAGTTATTGTATGTACAAAAGATCAAGGATGTTTTTCCTAATGTAGCTGTCTCTCTGAGAATCTACCTTTGTTTAATGATCACAAACTGCTCAGGAAAGCGTTCATTTAGCAAATTAACACTTATAAAAAATAAACTGACATTGACAAAGCAGGATGAGCGCCTAAAGGCATTAACTCTTCTAAGAATGAAAGTGAACTGATGCGAGGAATCTGCTTTGAAACCATTATTGAAAACTTTGCCAGTGTTAAAGCAAGAAAACATAAGTTTTGATATAATGTTATCCTGTGGTTGCTGCATTTCTGTTAAAATGCTGCCCAATGTTAATGCCTGCAAGTGTGAAACAAAATACAATGTCAGGTCACTCATTTCATCTGTTAGCATTTTGCACAGTCTTTGGACATATTTTATGTATTTGCACTGGGTATTGTTTAGCAGCAGTTAAATAATCTGCAACGTTTGTATTGTTACTTTCAAAACTGTATTGGGTATAACAATAAGATATGGGGGTATATTTACTAAGCTCCTGATTTTGACCGATTTTGTATTTTTTGTTCAAAGTGTAATCTTGGGAATTTACTAAACTGAAATCTCAGCGGTGATGAGGGCATTCGTATATTTTTTTAAGGCAGAGAAAAAAAATACGAATAAATACACCATCGGTCAAACATGCCTGTTATTTTATACAACTCGGTAATTTACCGTATATACTCGAGTATAAGTCGACCCGAATATAAGCCGAGGCACCTAATTTTCCCCAAAAAAACTGGGAAAACTTATTGACTCGAGTATAAGCCTAGGGTGGTAAATGCAGCTATAGCTGGACACGGCCCTCATACTGCCAGATATGCCCCCCAGTGCCAGATATACCCCCACAGTGCTAGAGATATGCCCCCATGGTGCCAGATATTTGCCCTCATAGTGCCAGATATGCTCCCACAGTGCCAGATATGCCCTCATAGTGCCAGATATGCCCCCACAGTGCTACATATGCCCCCAGTGCCAGATATGCCCTCATAGTGCCAGATATGCCCCCACAGTGCTAGATATGCCCCCATGGTGCCAGATATTTGCCCTCATAGTGCCAGATATGCCCCCACGGTGCTACATATGCCCCCAGTGCCAGATATGCCCTCATAGTGCCAGATATGCCCCCACAGTGCTAGATATGCCCCCATGGTGCCAGATATTTGCCCTCATAGTGCCAGATATGCCTCCACAGTGCATCATATGCCCCCACAGTGCCAGATACCATATGCCCTCACAGTGCCAGATATGCCCAGCCCCCAACTACCCCCCCCCCCCACGACACACCCGCGCTCCCCCCGACACACCCGCGCTCCCCACCCCGCAGCCTGTCTCTACTAACCTTCAATGACGGGGCACGAGTGCAGGCAGCAGCAGGCGGTGCGGGCAGCGGTGGCCGGCCTTGGGACAGAGCGCAGCGGCTGAGGAGGCGGGCGGCGCGGCAGTACTTCGGTGAGCATGGAGAGGGAGAGGGATGGCTGCAGCAGCGTCACTGGTCGATGCACCAATTACAGTGCGCTGCTGCGGCTCCCGAGTCCCCCTCTCTCCTCCTCCTCCTTCTCTCACGGCTGCTTCCTGTGCTCTGCTCCTGCACAGGGCTCCGGGCGCATCACTCGAGTATAAGCCGAGGGGTGCTTTTTCAGCACAAAAAATGTGCTGAAAAACTCGGCTTATACTCGAGTATATACGGTACTAAAAATTCGTATCCTCAATCATTGCCGTCAAAAGCCAAACACTGCCGTGAAAAAGTACAAATCATAAAAAAGCAGTTTTCAAATAGACCTGCTTTTTCCCCCTGTATTCTGATAGGCATGCACGGATGAGTGAGATCTGTGCATGCTTATCAGTGGGAAGGGGTGGGAATGGGTTGAAATTAGAAAAAAAATTGCGTGGGGTCCCCCCTCCTAAGCATAACCAGTCTCGGCTCTTTGAGCCGGTCCTGGTTGTAAAAATACAGGGGGCAAAATTACTGGGGTTCCCCCATATTTAAACAACCAGCACCGGGCTCTGCGCCTGGTGCAAAAGATATGGGGGACAAAAAACATAGGGGTCCCCCATATTTTTAACACCAGCACCGGGCTCCACAAGCCAGGGACATAATGCCACAGCCGGGGGACACTTTTATATTGGCCCTATGGCCCTGGCATTACATCCCCAACTAGTCACTCCTGGTCGGGGTACCCTGGAGGAGTGGGGACCCCTTAAATCAAGGGGTCCTCCCTCTCCAGCCACCCAAGGGCCAGGGGTGAAGCCCGAGGCTGTCCCTCCCATCCGTGGGCGGTGGATGGGAGGCTGATAGCCTTTTGTGTAAAATAAGAATATTCTTTTTTTGCAGCAGAACTACAAGTCCCAGCAAGCCTCCCCTGCAAGCTGGTACTTAGAGAACCACAAGTACCAGCATGCTGGGGGAAAACAGACCCACTGATACCTGTAGTTCTACTACCAAAAAAATACCCAAATAAAAACAAAACACAGACACCATGAAAGTACAACTTTACTGTACATGCATGCACACTTACATACATACATTCTTACCTATGTATGTACCTACTAGAGATGAGCGGTTTTAGACAGGGCATCCCTGGAATTATATGGCAGACATATAGACATAGGGGTGTTTGTTAAATCTTGTTTTCTCCATCAGACGCCAAAGAAAATGAAGTAGGAGATGTTGCCATGTCACGTTCTGCTGAATTATGATTCTGTCTTTTCTGAGTCTGACTGACTTTGGCCACAAATGTGGTCTCTCCCAACTTTATTGGAAAACACTTCGTCAAACTTGGAATTTCCATTTCCACCTTTGTGGCTATATGTTTTCACAAATCTGGTTGTGATGTTCAAGCTTGTTTCATATTCTGCTGTAGGCTTTAGTTTAAACCTAGTATCAAGTACAGCAGCACCCCTGGAATTATACGTCAGCGCCTCTGGACTTATACAGCAGATATGCAGTTTCCCTGGACTTATACAGCAGACAGACAACACCCCAGGGCTTATACAGCATAGGCAGCACCCCTGGAGAATTACACAGCACAGCAGACAGGCAACATCGCCACTGGACTTAAACGGCAGTAGGGCAGCACCCCTGGAATGATATTGCAGACAAAAAAAGACGCGCAAGATGGAATTGTCCTTGGTAACCCTTATGTTGTATAAACAGGACATGCACACCTTAACAAACCAATCATTTTAGCGACAGGGTATGCCACATGACTTTGGCTGAAATAATTGATTTGTTTGGGCCCCCACCAAAAAAGAAGCAATTAACCTCTCCATGCACAAACTGCCTCTACAGAGCCAAGATGTCATCCTCATCCTCCGATTCCTCACCCCTTCAGTGTTTACATCCTCATCCTCAGAGAGTATTAATTTGTCCCTGCTGGAATCCACAATCACAGGTCCCTGTGTACTTTCTGGAGGTAATTGCTGGTAAAGGTCTTCCTGGAGGAATTTATAATTAATTTTGCTTAACATCATCTTCTCCACATTTTGTGAAAGTAACCTCCTATGCTGATCACTGACAAAGTTACCGACTGAACAAAACACTCTTTCTTACACAAAGTTTCTGAACTTGACAATGACTTATGATGAATGCACTGCAGGTGACATAAGGGATTATCTTCCTAGGTGGGTAACATACTTACTCCTACTTACTATGGATTGACAAAGGCAACACAAGGCTTGACACTTGTACAGATTTCTGGAGAAATAATTCCACATCGAAGAGGTGGATTTTTTGGTATTTTGCCCAGGCATGACAATGGGCTTTTTCATCCCATGGCCAACAACTGTCTCCACTGGTGCTTTATTCAAACAAACCACGTCAACATAGGAATCCTCATCATCAATTTCGTTCTCAGCACCAGCTACACCAATATCCCCCTCATCCTGGTGTACTTCTATGGTGACATCCTCAATCTCAATATCAGCAACTGTACTGGCGGTGCTCCCAGCACTTGCAGAGGGCATGAAAATGGTGATAGGAGCCTCCTCTTGCCATACAGTGTTGAGAAGGTCAGGCCTAGACATTGCAACCGAACCGTGAACACACTTGGACTCTCCTGGGGATTTGTGATTTCTCTGAGTCTGAATGCACAGTTGTTTTTTCCTATGCTTTATCAAGCTTTATTTTTTTCATATTTCGAGAGGGAGGAGTGCTTCCATCTTCATGAAAAGCTGAACCACCAGTCATAAACATAGACCAAGGCCTTAGCCTTTCCTTGCTACTTTGTGTCGTGAATGGTATATTGCCAATTTTACATTTCTAATCAGATTTTTTTTTTGGTTATTCATTTTTGCTTCTTGGATTTTACATGCCCTCTATGACATTGGGCATCGGCCTAGGCAGACGATGTTGATGGAACTGCATGGTCAATGTCATGATTGTAGGCAGCAGTTTCAGCACTAGTGCCCCTTTATTTTTATGGCACATAGGACAAGGCCACAGCGCCCCTTTATTTTCACAGCACACAGCACAGTGCCCCTTTATTTTTACAGCACACAGGACAAGGCCACAGTGCCCCTTTATTTTTACAGCACACAGAACAGTGCCCCTTCAATTTTACAGCACAAAGGACAGTGCTACAGTACCCGTTTATTTTTACAGCACACAGGACAAGGCCACAGTGCCCCTTTGTTTTTACAGCACAGAATAGTGCCCCTTAATTTTTACAGCACACAGAACAGGGCCACAGTTTCCCTTTATTTTTACAGCACATAGGACAAGGCCACAGTGCCCATTTATTTTTACAGCACACAGAACAGTGCCCCTTTATTTTTAAAGCACACAGGACAAGGCCACAGTGCCCCTTTATTTTTACAGCACACAAAACAGTGCCCCTTTATTTTTACAGCACAAAGGACAGGGCTACAGCACCCCTTTATTTTTTCAGCACACAGAACAGTGCCCCTTTATTTTTACAGCACACAGAACAGTACCCTTTATATTTACTGTGCCCATTTATTTTTACAGCACACAGAACAGTGCCCCTTTATGTTTACAGCACACAGAACAGTGCCCCTTTATTTTTACAGCACCCCTTTAATTTTATAGCACCCAGAAAAGTGCCCCTTTATTTTTTACAGCACCCCTTTATTTTTACAGCACACAGGACAGAGCCACAGCACCCCTTTATTTTTACAGCACACATACCAGTGCCCCTTTATTTTTACAGCATATAGTACAGGGCCACAGTGCACCATTATTTTTACAGCACACAGAACAGTGCCCCTTTATATTTACAGCACACAGGACAAGGCTCCATTGCCCCATTATTTTTACAGCACCCCTTTATTTTTACAGCACACAGAACAGTGCCCCTTTATCTTATAGCACACAGAACAGTGTACCTTTATTTTTAAAGCACCACTTTATTTTTACAGTACACAGAACAGTACCCCTTTATTTTTACAGTATCCCTTTATTTTTGCAGCACACAGAACAGTGCCCCTTTATTTTTACAGCACCCCTTTATTTTTTTGCAGCAAACAGAACAGTGCCTCTTAATTTTTACAGCACCCCTTTATTTTTACAGCACACAGAACAGTACCCCTTTATATTTACTGTGCCCATTTATTTTTACAGCACACAGAACAGTGCCCCTTTATGTTTACAGCACACAGAACAGTGCCCCTTTATTTTTACAGCACCCCTTTAATTTTATAACACCCAGAAAAGTGCCCCTTTATTTTTTACAGCACCCCTTTATTTTTACAGCACACAGGACAGAGCCACAGCACCCCTTTATTTTTACAGCACACATACCAGTGCCCCTTTATTTTTACAGCATATAGTACAGGGCCACAGTGCACCATTATTTTTACAGCACACAGAACAGTGCCCCTTTATATTTACAGCACACAGGACAAGGCTCCATTGCCCCATTATTTTTACAGCACCCCTTTATTTTTACAGCACACAGAACAGTGCCCCTTTATCTTATAGCACACAGAACAGTGTACCTTTATTTTTAAAGCACCACTTTATTTTTACAGTACACAGAACAGTACCCCTTTATTTTTACAGTATCCCTTTAATTTTGCAGCACACAGAACAGTGCCCCTTTATTTTTACAGCACCCCTTTATTTTTTTGCAGCAAACAGAACAGTGCCTCTTAATTTTTACAGCACCCCTTTATTTTTACAGCACACAGGACAGGCAGCACACCTTTATTTTTACAGCACACTAGACAGGGCGAGAGCGACCCTTTATTTTACAGCACACAAGACAGGGCTACAGCACCCATTTATTTTTACAGCACACAGAACAGCACCCCTGTACAGTACAGGACTGCAGCACCCCTGTGCAGCATCCCAAACAGCACAGGACACCTCAGGACAGCAACCCAGAACAGCACCCCTGTACTGCACAGGACAGCAGCATTCCTAACAGCACAGGACACCACAGGACAGCATCCCTGTACAGCACAGGACAAGCAGAACCCCTAACAGGACAGCACCCCAGGGCAGCACAGGACAGCAGCACCCCTGTATGCCACCACCCACAGAGAGACAGAGATCTGTCTCCTTCACTCTCCAAGACTGGAGTGAAAATGGCGGTGACACGATAAGGAATCCAAAACCTATGAGAATCCGACAGCGGGATGATGACGTTTTAACTCAATCTGGGATACGAGTCTGGCGGGAAGTCCCGAGCTGGACTCGGATCCGGACTCAGATCGTGAAGTCCAGGAGATTTAAATATCTGAGATCCAAAATCCGCTCATTCCTAATTTAAAGAGCACCCAGTTCCAGAATTTCACGTAGAGCAAGTTAAGTGAAACAAGGGTATTATCATTGAATGTTCCAAACAGAGAGGAGTAAAGCAGTGTAAAGAGTATTGGAAGACAGAAACCTCCGTACTGCTTCCAGACCTTGCGTATGTGGAATGTTAGTATATAATGAAATCAAGTCTAATGTGCACAAGTAACAACCAGATGGAAGTGGAGACAGTAATTTAAATTTTTTAAGTAAAGTGGTGGAATCTTTAAGAAATGTAGGCTGGGCACTAATCAAATCCTGTAGATAACTGTCTAGGTATTTGGAGACAGTATAAAATAAAGAATCATGTGCGCTAATGATGGGTCATCTAGGAGGGTGCATGTTATTTTTATGTATTTTGGGTATCGAATATAAAACTGGTGCCACCGGAAAATCACAAGATAAGGCTCTGAAAACGTTGTCAGTCATACATTGTTGCGTTACCCCAAAGGACAATGGGGGTAATTCTGAGTTGATCGCAGCAGCAAGTTTGTTAGCAACTGGGCAAAACCATGTGCACTGCAGGGGGGGCAGATATAACATGTGCAGAGAGAGTTAGATTTGGGTGGGTTTTTTCGTTTCTGTGTAGGGTAAATGCTGGCTGCTTTATTTTTACACTGCAATTTAGATTTCAGTTTGAACACACCCACCCAAATCTAACTCTCTCTGCACAAGTTATATCTGTCCCCCCTGCAGTGCACATGGTTTTGCACAATTGCTAACCAACTTGCTGCTGTGATCAACTCAGAATTAGGCCCAATAGGTCATCCAGTTCCTTCTTAAAGGCCTGCGTTTGATCCATGGCCCTCATTCCGAGTTGTTCGCTCGGTATTTTTCATCGCATCGCAGTGAAAATCCGCTTAGTACGCATGCGCAATGTTCGCACTGCGACTGCGCCAAGTAACTTTACTATGAAGATAGTATTTTTACTCACGGCTTTTTCTTCGCTCCGGCGATCGTAATGTGATTGACAGGAAATGGGTGTTACTGGGCGGAAACACGGCGTTTCAGGGGCGTGTGGCTGAAAACGCTACCGTTTCCGGAAAAAACGCAGGAGTGGCCGGGGAAACGGTGGGAGTGCCTGGGCGAACGCTGGGTGTGTTTGTGACGTCAACCAGGAACGACAAGCACTGAAATGATCGCACAGGCAGAGTAAGTCTGGAGCTACTCTGAAACTGCTAAGTAGTTAGTAATCGCAATATTGCGAATACATCGGTCGCAATTTTAAGAAGCTAAGATTCACTCCCAGTAGGCGGCGGCTTAGCGTGTGTAACTCTGCTAAATTCGCCTTGCGACCGATCAACTCGGAATGAGGGCCCATATTCAATTGTCGGTATACTTCAGGATCACTGAGCTGTCCCAATCATTACAGTGACAGTCCAAATCTAAACCCTCCCCGCCCTTATCTGCAGGTGGAATCACGATATCATCATATGATCTTAATTTGTCCTAGGCAATACGTTCAGCTCGTGACAGATTGTTACGTGGTGCTGGTAATTTGCAAGCATTTTCAATTACTCCTTGGTTAAGTGCTCATGAGAAAACTTTAATAGAAGAGTTATTTGACACCGGGCCACAAGTGGATCTGGATTTGAAAGGCAATATCTTCTGTGCATCCGCTTGTTTTGGTTGTTTATTAAAATACTCTTTCAGGCGTAATTGTTGCGTAAATTTATGCAATCCTCAGACCAGCGACATGTGTTACATTTGGATGATGGTATAAACGATAAGCCTTTGTCTCCTATTTCTCTTACGTCCTAGAGGATGCTGGGGTCCATATTAGTACCATGGGGTATAGACAGGTCCACCAGGAGCCATTGGCACTTTAAGAGTTTAATAGTGTGGGCTGGCTCCTCCCTCTATGCCCCTCCTACCAGACACAGTTTAGAAAATGTGCCTGGAGGAGCCGGTCACAGCTAGGGGAACTCTACTGTTTAATTTGTATTTTTCAGAGTTTCTTGTTTTCACAGGAAGGCTGCTGGCGACAGCCTCCCTGCAGCGAGAGACTGAGGGGGGGGGGGAGCAGTGTCCACCCTGCGGGGTCTTGAGCCACTGCTCCCGCTGATTGAATACTGGCTTCAGAGGGGTCTGATCGCACCCCGCCACAGGGGAACGCTCGCCCCGGCAGCCGGCCGCCACCCCCTCGGGAGCTGAAGAGGTGGCGAGTGAGTAACTGTCCCCCATTATAAGCGAGGGGACAGTGTGAAGAAGGCAGCCTTGGGGTATGGAGTGCAGTCTCACCCGCGCTCCGTGATGGCTCAGCGGTACTACGGTGCGGCGCTGGGAGGGGCGCCCTGGGCCAGCACCGATCCCTACACTGTCCACAAAAGTCTGTCGGGATCTGAGGATCCAGGCCAGCGCAACTCCTCTGGCCAGTATAATCTGTTGGTGAGCGGGTAGACAGTGCCATTGAAGGGGTGGAGCTTCTCAGAGCGGACCTAGCGGTGTTCAGCGCCATTTTCTCCTGCCTACAATCACTTCAAGTGGAACCAGGTCCCTCCAGAGCAATCTCCAGCTGTCTGTACAGTACCAAGGGGGTTGTAGAAGGGGGGGGGGGGGGGGAGGCTGTATACAGGCTGTGTCACCTATTAAGGGACACAGCCAGTGCTGGTCGGGGACTCCCTATACCTTTGATAGCACTGTGTGTGGGTTGGCTCCAATCTCTGTGTCTCTCTACCATTCTTGGGAAGGGAAACTCTGTATTCATAATACCCTGTGTGCTTGTGGGGTGTTGGAGTGTGTGTGCAACATGTCTAGGGACACTGTTTCATATGCTGCAGGGGATTTGTCTTCCCAGGAAGACTCCATTCCATGTAATCAGCATTGCACTGTCTTAGCACAGATCCCAGCTAGAGAGCCATATTGGTTAGTCTCTCTGAAGGGGACTATTTCTCAGATTTCTGATAGAGTTGCTAGGACTGAGCATGCCACGCAGATCCTCCAGTCCTCTATGGTTGTATGGTCTGATACTGCATCCTCGGGGTTCCCTGCGACACATTCTCACAAACATGCACTTGCAATTTTGCAGGATGACACGGACACCGACTCTGATGCTGCAGACGGTGATGGGGACGTATTGAGGGGGACTGCATAACTTGCCAAGGGGGTGCAGTTGATGATTAAGGCTGTTAGGGATGTTTTACACATTTCAGACATAGCTCCGGAACAGGTGGAGGAAGCCTTCTTCACAGATAATAAGAAGCCCTCCCTCACTTTCCCGGCATCCAAAGAATGGAATGCTATCTTTGAAAAGGCCTGGGAAACTCCGGAAACGAAATTCCAGATTCCCAAGAGGATCTTGGTGGCTTTTTCCTTCCCAGAGGAAGATAGGAAGAGATGGGAGTCCCCGCCGATCGTGGACGCCTCGGTCTCCAGGCTGTCCAAACAGGTGGAATTACCGGTCCCGGGGTCTACCGCATTAAAGGACCCAGCAGATCGCAAGGTGGATGCTAAGCTGAAATCCATTTACACGGCTTCAGGGGCTATATTGCGGCCTACTATAGCCTGTGCTTGGATTGCTAAAGCTATTGCCAGGTGGTCGATCACTTTACAGGAGGAATCGTCTACGCTGGACAAAGGTGACGTTGATTTATTTTTACGTAATATTCAGGATTCTGCAGGGTTCCTGGTGGATTCCATGAAAGACCTGGATTCCATGGCTGCGGGGATATCCTCCATGTCCGTCTCGGCTCGCAGGGGTCTCTGGCTGCGCAACTGGTCTGCGGATGCGGAATCCAGGAAGTGTGTGGAGGGCCTACCATACAAAGGTCAGGCTCTCTTTGGGGAGGCGCTGGATGCGTGGATTGCCACCGCGGGTAAGTCTCCTTTTCTCCCCTCAGCTGCACTGGCTATGAAGAAGCCTTTTACACCAGGCACATCACAGTCCTTTCGGCCCATGGGGTCTAGAAAGAACAAGCCTTCGAATACGTTCTTCAGAGGTGGTTGTGCCAAAGGAAAGAAACCTGCTCCCGCAGGTTCCCAAGCCCAGAAGCCCACTTCTGATACCCCTAAGTCCTCCGCATGACGGTGGACAACTAGGTCTGGAAGAAGGTCAGGTGGGGGCAAGACTCCGGCAGTTCAGCTATGTCTGGGTGTCATCTGGCCTGGACCCCTGGGTCCTGGATATAGTGTCCAGGGGGTACAGACTGGAGTCTCAACATCCCCCACCTCACCGTTTCTTCAAGTCAGGCTTGCCAGCTCTGCTGGCGGACAGAACAATCCTTCTGGAGGCCATCATAAAATTTATTGTGTCAGAGGTCATTGTTCCAGTTCCACCTCAGCAGTGGAACAAGGGTTATTATTCGAACCTTTTTTGTGGTACCAAAACCGGATGGTTCGGTACGGCCTATCCTGAATTTAAAGTCTTTGAACCCTTATCTCAGAGAGTTCAAATTCAAGATGGAATCTCTGAGAGCTGTCATCTCAGGACTCACGGAGGGGGAGTTCCTGGTGTCCCTGGACATCAAGGATGCTTACCTGCATATTCCCATTTGGTCACCGCCTCAGGCATACCTCAGGTTTGCACTGTTGGACGATCACTATCAGTTCCAGGTGCTGCCATTTGGCCTCTCCACAGCACCGAGGATCTTCACCAAGGTGATGGCGGAGATGATGGTTCTCCTCCGCAAGCAAGGGGTGAACATAATTCCATATCTGGATTATCTCCTGATCAAGGCGTCATCCAGGGAGAGGTTGTTGCGATCCATCGCGCTCATGACACAGCTGCTCAGGCAGCACGGTTGGATCCTGAACCTTCCAAAGTCTCATCTGTAGCCGACAAGGAGGCTGTCTTTCCTGGGAATGATCCTCGACACGGCGGTGCAGAGGGTTTTTCTCCCGGTGGAGAAAGCATTGGTAATCCAAACAATGGTCCGGGATGTCTTAAAGCCTACCTGGGTATCGGTTCATCAATGCATCCGCCTTCTGGGGAAGATGGTTGTCGCCTATGAGGCGCTGCAGTACGGCAGGTTTCATACTCGACCTTTTCAGCTGGACTTATTGGACCAGTGGTCGGGCTCTCACCTACACATACACAAGAGGATACGCCTGTCTCCGAAAGCCAGGATTTCACTCCTCTGAAAGTTCTGGAAGGCCGAAGGTTCGGAATTCAGGACTGGATCCTTTTAACCATAGATGCAAGTCTAAGAGGTCTGGGAGCAGTCACTCTATGGGAAACCTTTCAGGGAAGGTGGTCGAATCAAGAATCCCTTCTCCCAATAAACATCCTGGAGCTAAGGGCCGTGTACAACGCCCTTCTGCAAGCAGCACACCTTCTACAGGATCGGGCTGTTCAGGTGCAGCCAGACAACGTGACAATGGTGGCCTACATAAACCGACAAGGCGGAATGAAGAGCAGGGCTGCCATGTCAGAGGTGTCAAGAATCCTCCTCTGGGCAGAAAGACACGCGGTAGCGATGTCGGCAATCTTCATTCCGGAAGTAGACAACTGGGAAGTAGACTTCCTCAGCTGCCACGATCTCCATCCGGGAGAGTCGGGCCTCCACCCGGAGGTGTTTGAGGAGGTAACCGGTTGGTGGGGGGTTCCTCACATACACATGATGGCCTCCCGCCTCAACAAGAAGCTAAGGAGGTACTGTTCCAGGTCAAGAGACCCACAGGCAGTGGCGGTGGACGCACTGGTAACACCGTGGGTGTTCAAGTCAGTGTATGTGTTCCCTCCACTTCCTCTGATACCAAAGGTTCTTTAGCTGGTGAGAATTACAAAGGTTCTGGCAATTCTCATTGCTCCGGACTGGCCAAGGAGGGCTTGGTACGTAGATCTGCTGGATCTTCTGTTAGAGGATCCAAAGCCCTTACCTCTTCGGGAGGATCTGCTACTGCAGGGGCCATTCGCTTATCAAGACTTACCACAGCTATGTTTGACGGCATGGCGGTTGAACGCCAGATCTTAGCTCGGAAAGGTATCCCGAGTGAGGTAATTCCTACCCTGATACAGGCTAGAAAGGGGGTAACTTCTAAACATTATCGTCGTATTTGGAAAAAGTATGTTTCTTGGTGTGAATACAAGAAATTTTCTGTGGTGGAGTTTCAACTTGTTCATTTGCTCCTTTTCCTGCAAGCAGGTGTGGATATGGGCCCGAGATTGGGTTCCATCAAGGTCCAAATCTCAGCTTTGTCCATCTTCTTCCAAAAACAATTGGCTGTCCTCCCTGAGGTTCAGACCTTTTTGAAAGGGGTTCTACACATCCAGCTTCCCTTTGTGGCTCCGACGGCTCCCTGGGATCTGGACGTGGTGCTGCAGTTCCTGCAATCTGCTTGGTTTGAGCCTCTGCTGGAGGCTGACATCAAGTTTCTCATGTGGAAGCCGGTCACTTTGTTGGCCTTAGCTTCTGCTTGATGTGTGTCGGAATTGGGGGCTTTATCTTGTAAGAGTCCCTATCTGATCTTCCATGAAGATAGGGTGGAGCTTAGGGCTCATCCACAGTTCCTGCCTAAGGTTGTATCGGCTTTCCATATCAAGCAGCCTATTGTGGTGCCAGTGGCTACTGACTCCTCAATTGCTTCAAAGGCCTTGGATGTTGTGAGGGCTTTGGAGATTTATAAGAAGAGGACAGCTCATCATCAAAAGACTGACTCCTTGTTTGTCCTCTATGATCCCAAGAAAATTGGGTGTCCTGCTTCTAAGCAGTCGATTTCACGCTGGATCACGTTCACCATCCAGCATGCATATTCTACGGCAGGATTGCCATGTCCAAAATCTGTAAAAGCCCATTCTACTCGTAAAGTGGGCTCTTCCTGGGCAGCTGCCCGGGGTGTCTTGGCTGTACAACTTTGCAGAGCTGCTACTTGGTCTGGGTCGAACACGTTTGCCAAGTTTTACAAGTTCGATACTTTGGCCTCTGATGACCTCAAGTTTGGTCAAGCAGTGTTGCAGGAGCCTCCGCACTCTCCCTCCCGTACTGGGAGCTTTGAGACATCCCCATGGTACTAATATGGACCCCAGCATCCTCTAGGACATAAGAGAAAATAGGATTTTAATTACCTGAACGGTAAATCCTTTTCTCGTAGTCCGTAGAGGATGCTGGGCGCCCGCCCAGCGCTTCGTTTTCCTGCATTGGTTTTTATAGTTCAGTACTGCCTGGTTCCTAGGTAAGTTCTGCGTTATTTACTGTTTCAGTACTGTTTCAGCTGTTCCTGAGCTGTTCCGGCATGTTAGCCGGATTTGCCTGTTGTGTGAGCTAGTATGAATCTCGCCACTATATGTAATTCCTTCTCTCGAAGTATGCCGTCTCCTCAGGCACAGTTTCTAGACTGAGTCTGGTAGGAGGGGCATAGAGGGAGGAGCCAGCCCATACTATTAAACTCTTAAAGTGCCAATGGCTCCTGGTGGACCCCTCTATACCCCATGGTACTAATATGGACCCCAGCATCCTCTACAGACTACGAGAAAAGGATTTACCATTAAGGTAATTAAAATCCTATTATAATTAGAGATGAGCGGGTTCGGTTCCTCGGAATCCGAACCCCCCCGAACTTCACGCTTTTTACACGGGTCCGAGGCAGACTCGGATCTTCCCGCCTTGCTCGGCTAACCCGAGCGCGCCCGAACGTCATCATCCCGCTGTCGGATTCTCGCGAGGCTCGTATTCTATCGCAAGACTCGGATTCTATATAAGGAGCCGCGCGTCGCTGCCATTTTCACACGTGCATTGAGATTGATAGGGAGAGGACGTGGCTGGCGTCCTCTCCGTTTAGATAGAGAGTGAGACACTTGATTTACTGGAGCATTAGGAGTACTCAGAGAGTGCAGAGTTTTGCTGATAGTTATACTAGTGGTGACCACCAGTTTTATTTATTATTTAATATAATCCGTTCTCTGCCTGAAAAAAAACGATACACAGTCACATACCATATCTGTGCTCAGCCTCAGTGTGCTGCATGATAATATCATCTATGTATATCTGACTGTGCTGAGTAGTGCTCACTGCTCACACAGCTTAATTGTGGGGAAGACTGGGGAGCAGTTATAGCAGGAGTACATATTTAACAGTGCACACTTTTGCTGCCAGAGTGCCAGTGTGACTGACCAGCAGTGACCACCAGTATATTGTCTGCCTGAAAAAGTTAAACACTCGTGTGGTGTTTTTTTTTTTAATTCTATATATAAACGCATTCTGCTGACAGTGTCCAGCAGGTCCGTCATTCATTATATTTCTATCTTCTTCATACTAGTAGTTTAGGAGTCTGCAGTGCTGACAGTGTCCAGCAGGTCCGTCATTATACAATATATACCTGTCCTGCAGTAGTGATATATATATATATTTTTATATCATTATCATCCAGTCTATACTAGCAGACGCAGTACGGTAGTCCACGGCTGTAGCTACCTCTGTGTCGGCAGTCGCTCATCCATAATTGTATACTTACCTGTGGTGGGGTTTCTTTTTTCTGTCTTCTTCATACTAGTAGTTTAGGAGTCTGCAGTGCTGACAGTGTCCAGCAGGTCCGTCATTATACAATATATACCTGTCCTGCAGTAGTGATATATATATATTTTTTATATCATTATCATCCAGTCTATACTAGCAGACGCAGTACGGTAGTCCACGGCTGTAGCTACATCTGTGTCGGCAGTCTCTCGTCCATAATTGTATACCTACCTGTGGTGGTTTTTTTTTTCTATCTTCTTCATACTAGTAGTTTAGGAGTCTGCAGTGCTGACAGTGTCCAGCAGGTCCTTCATTATACAATATATACCTGTCCTGCAGTAGTGATATATATATATATTTTTTATATCATTATCATCCAGTCTATACTAGTGTTAGGCGCCGAGGGTCCGCCCGTCAGTGCGGCCCGGCGCCTAGCAACTAGGGACGCCGCATGCGGACAGCCGCCGGCTCCCTAGCAACGCTAGACGCCGGGCGCACGGAGCCGCTCAGACCCTAGCAACGGGGACGCCACTGTCGGACCGCGTTCCCCGTTGCTGGGTCTAGATTAATCACCTCATTGGTATCCTGGCCGTGCAGCATGCAGCTGCACGGCATGATTGTTAATTACCCTGTCTGGCTCCTGATTGGAGAGCTCCCAGTTAAAAGCACTCTCTGGACTTCTCACAGACGCCGGTAATAGCTTCCTGTTTGCTGTGTCTGTTGCAGAGAGTTTTCCAGTCCTGTCTATCCGGTCGTTCCTGTCCTCAGTGGTCCAATACTCGGAAGTTGTCATCTTTTCCTGGAGTCCTGACCGAGCACCTTTAACATCCTGTGGTGTTCGTGAGTCGCGGCGTAGCCGTGTGTTGCGGCTTGACCGCTTACTATTTATTATTTGGTTATATTGTGTTTCGGAGCTTTTGCGGAGGATTCCGCTCCCACAAATCCACTCTGGTATCCAGCGGTGCTGGATAGGAGTAACGGATTCGTGGATTTTTGGTTGTCCTTTTCCCTGGCGGTTTGTCCGCACATACTTCTGGTTTAAGTTAGTTAGCTTGTAGCCCCTGGCCTGGTTGCTTAGTCAGAGGGCCCCTTGTTATCACCCTGTCTCGGATTTCCCTTTGTCTCCCATTAAGACCTGAGG
Source organism: Pseudophryne corroboree (assembly GCF_028390025.1). Lineage (NCBI taxonomy): Eukaryota > Metazoa > Chordata > Amphibia > Anura > Myobatrachidae > Pseudophryne > Pseudophryne corroboree. The sequence goes on along the minus strand of NC_086451.1, from coordinate 143,444,445 downwards.
GGGCATCGGAGTTGGGCAGACATAATCCGCCCTTCAAACGCGGCTGCCATGGGCTCAAGCAACCATAGTCTCGCAGGGGATTTCTGATAACACGGGCGAGACAACGGAGTTAGGGCGCCAGGGGTTACTAGGCTTTCCTGCTCCCGTAACCAGCATTCCATTCCAGTACTCTGACCTCCGTCATAAGATCACCTCTGGTCAGACGTACTGGTATCATAACATTATTACCGGCCAGACTAAAATTTAAAATTAAACAGGGTTTGATTTTTTCCCTTATTTCAGTTTGGAAGATTTGTCGGCCTCATGAATCCCACTGGTGTAGGGCCAAATCCTGGCCAGCTTCTAGTTAGTCAGATTCAAGAACTTACTCAGATGGTTCAGGATCTATCCCTTCGGGTGAGGTCACAGGAAGATCTGTTACGGACTTCCCCGAGGGTCGTTCCTGAACCAAAAATGCATTTGCCTGACCGTTTTTCTGGGGATAGAAAGCAGTTTTTTAATTTTAAAGAGTCTTGTAAACTTTATTTTCGTTTAAGACCAGTCTCCTCAGGTACGGAATCTCAGCGGGTCGGAATTATTATTTCTTTACTTCAGGGGGATCCCCAGACCTGGGCTTTTGGTTTAAGAACTGACGATCCGGCATTGTTGTCTGTAGACGCCTTTCTGGGGTCTTTAGGGCTATTGTATGATGACCCTGATAGAGAGGCATCCGCCGAGAGTCATTTGCGTGCTCTCAGACAGGGTAAGAATCCCGCAGAGATTTATTGTACGGAGTTTCGCCGTTGGTCGAACGACTGTGGATGGAATGACCCAGCCCTGCGCAGTCAGTTTCGCCTCGGCTTATCTGAGTCTATAAAAGACAGTCTCCTTCAGTATCCCGCTCCTGAGACTCTTGATAAACTCATGGAGCTTTCTATTAAGATTGATCGTCGTCTCAGAGAGCGGAGGGCTGAAAAAGGAGCATCTGTCGGGTCTACTCCTGGTGTTTTTTCCATTCCTGTGGACATAGAGGAGCCCATGCAGATAGGTCTCTCCAAGCTGTCTCCTGAAGAAAGAACCAGAAGGCAAAATTCTGGTCTTTGTTTGTACTGTGGGAGTAAGGGACATTTTGCCCGTAATTGTCCGAACAAGTCGGGAAACGCCTCGACCAAGTGAATTGTGAGGGGGTTCACTTTGGTCTGCAGCTTATCTCCTCAAATAATTCACTGTTAGTCCCAGCTAAAGTTTCCTTTGGCAGCCTCTGTTCCTCGGTGTCGGATTTTGTTGACAGTGGAGCTGCAGGGAACTTTATGGACTTAACGTGGGCCAAGGCCTTAGGTATTCCTCAGTTAGCCTTGGGTAGGTGTATCACCATGCATGGGTTAGATGGGAGTCCCTTGTCCAATGGGGTTATTTCTCTCTGTACACCTCCTGTACTATTTTCGGTAGGAGCTCTTCATTCCGAAAAAATTGAATTTTTCCTTACCCATTGCCCAGCAGTTCCAGTGGTTCTGGGTCACCCTTGGCTGGCCTTTCATAATCCCATCATTGATTGGCAGTCGGGGGAGATCTCACAGTGGGGTACCATCTGTAATAAGGAATGTATTACGCTTCCCATCAGAATAGCTGCTGTCATTCCCGCACCCATTCCTGTGGAATACCAGGATTTTGTTGATGTATTTTCCAAGGGCAATGCGGACATTCTGCCTCCCCATCGGCCTTATGATTGTGCTATTGAGCTAATTCCTGGTGCCACTTTGCCTAAGGGAAGGTTATATGCATTGTCCGGACCAGAAACTGTGGCCATGAATGAATATGTTAAAGAAAGCCTAGGGAAAGGATTTATCAGGCCGTCTAAATCCCCTTTAAGTGCAGGCTTCTTCTTTGTGGAGAAGAAGGATGGATCACTCAGACCTTGCATTGACTTTAGAGCCTTGAATAAAATCTCAGTAAAAAATACTTACCCTTTGCCGCTGATTTCTGTCCTCTTTGATCATCTACGTTCGGCTGTGATTTTTTCTAAGATTGACCTGAGAGGAGCATATAACCTCATCCGAATCAAGTCAGGGGATGAGTGGAAAACGGCATTCAGTACTCAGTCGGGTCACTATGAGTATCTGGTTATGCCATTCGGCCTGTCTAACGCTCCGGCAGTTTTCCAGGATCTCATTAACGATGTGCTCCGTGATTTTCTTGGAAGATTCGTAGTAGTCTATTTAGACGATATCTTGATATATTCTGACTCTATTGAACAACACGTTACCCAGGTGCGTCAGGTTCTAAAAAAATTACGTGAAAATCACCTATATGCCAAGCTGGAGAAATGTGAATTTCATGTCACGGAGGTATCCTTTTTAGGGTACATTATTTCCCCTCGGGGATTCTGTATGGAACCGAAGAAGCTCCAAGCCATCCTTAGTTGGGCGCAACCCACCAACTTAAAAGCAATTCAGCGCTTTTTAGGGTTTGCAAATTATTATAGAAGATTTATTCACTCTTTCTCCGACCTAGTTGCTCCCATTGTGGCACTGACTAAGAAGGGAGCGGATCCAACCAACTGGTCACGTGAAGCTGAGTTATCTTTTCAGGCCTTGAAACAAGCCTTTGTCTCAGCCCCGGTCCTCAGACATCCCAACCCAGAATTGCCTTTCATTGTTGAGGTTGATGCCTCGGAGGTTGGAGTAGGGGCTATCCTATCTCAGAAGGATCCGGATTCTCTAGAATTACATCCTTGTGCCTTTATGTCCAGGAAATTCTCATCTGCTGAATCCAACTGCGATGTTGGTAACCGGGAATTACTGGCTATTAAATGGGCTTTCGAGGAGTGGAGGCATTGGCTTGAGGGAGCAACACATACCATTTCAGTTTTGACTGATCACAAAAATCTTCAGTACATTGAATCAGCTAAACGGCTGAATGCCCGGCAAGCTCGTTGGGCTTTATTTTTTTACTCGTTTCAAGTTTATTATCACCTTCAGGCCAGGTTCCAAGAATGCCAAGGCGGATGCCCTGTCACGCAGTTTTCTTCCAGTTCATGATAACAGTCCTGTTACTCCCATGCTTCCGTCTTCAGTCATTCGGGCAGGCCTCACACAAGATTTATTTACCCAGTTAAAGCAGCTTCAACATCAAGCTCCTGGAAATACTCCTGCTGGTCGTCTTTATGTCCCTGAGTTTTTGAGAGCAACTGTTTTGACGGAGTTTCATGATAGCAAAGTTGCCGGGCATCCGGGGATCGCTAAGACTTTGGAATTAGTCTCCCGCTCAGTATGGTGGCCTGGTCTTTCCAAAGACATTAAGGAGTTTGTTTTTTCGTGTCAGGTCTGTGCACAGCATAAAGTTCCCCGTTCCCTGCCTATCGGTCAACTTATGCCCTTGAATGTTCCTCTCAGGCCATGGTCTCATATTTCCATGGATTTTGTGGTGGACCTCCCTCTGTCAGCCGGATGCCGAGTCATATGGGTGGTAGTTGACCGTTTTAGCAAGATGGCCCATTTCATTGCTCTTCCCCGATTGCCATCTGCCCAGGGATTGGCAGTTTTGTTCCTCCGCCATGTTTTCAGACTCCATGGGTTACCCACTGATATTGTTTCTGATCGGGGTCCACAATTCATTGCACAATTTTGGAAGTCTTTTTGTGCCTCTTTAAAGATGAAATTGTCTTTACCGTCTGGGTACCATCCCCAATCCAACGGGCAGACTGAGCGAGTTAATCAATCATTAAAACAATATTTGCGTTTGTACTCGGCCAAACTCCAAAATGACTGGTCCAAGTTTCTTCCGTTGGCGGAGTTTGCTTACAACAATGCCTGTCATTCCTCCACCAATGTGTCTCCATTTTTTACAGATTTTGGTTTTCACCCCAGAGCTAATTCCTTTTTTCAACATTCCTCTGTCTCCTCACTGACCTTGACCGCTCATCTCAGACTCATTTGGAGAAAAGTGCACCTTGCTCTCAGAAAAGCGGCATTTCGGGAGAAAAATTTTTCTGACAGGCTCTGGCGGCCGTGCACTTTTAAAGTTGGAGATAGGGTGTGGTTGTCGACTCGCAACATTAGACTTCGACAAACCTCAGCCAGATTGGGCCCTAAATTTATTGGACCATTTCATATTATAAAAAAAAATCAATCCAGTTGCTTTCCGGTTACGTTTACCAAGAACTCTCCGGATCGGAAATACTTTCCATTGCTCCCTGTTGAAACCATACATTTCTTCCAGTAGATTTCCTCGGAAGATCTCTCAGGGGAAATCACCAATAGATGTACAGGGTCAGCAGGAGTTCTTGGTGGAGAAGGTTCTCGATTCCAAGTTGTCCCGGGGTCGGCTTTATTTTTTGGTACATTGGAGAGGTTATGGTCCAGAAGAAAGGTCTTGGGTCCTGGATGAGGATCTCCATGCCCCGAGGCTCAAAAAGGCATTTTTTCGAGAATTTCCTCAGAAACCTGGCCTTAGGGGTTCCTTGACCCCTCCTCAAGGGGGGGGGTACTGTTAGGCGCCAAGGGTCCGCCCGTCATTGCGGCCCGGTGCCTAGCAACTAGGGACGCCGCATGCGGACAGCCGCCGGCTCCCTAGCAACGCTAGACGCCGGGCGCACGGAGCCGCTCAGACCCTAGCAACGGGGACGCCACTGTCGGACCGCGTTCCCCGTTGCTGGGTCTAGATTAATCACCTCATTGGTATCCTGGCCGTGCAGCATGCAGCTGCACGGCATGATTGTTAATTACCCTGTCTGGCTCCTGATTGGAGAGCTCCCAGTTAAAAGCACTCTCTGGACTTCTCACAGACGCCGGTAATAGCTTCCTGTTTGCTGTGTCTGTTGCAGAGAGTTTTCCAGTCCTGTCTATCCGGTCGTTCCTGTCCTCAGTGGTCCAATACTCGGAAGTTGTCATCTTTTCCTGGAGTCCTGACCGAGCACCTTTAACATCCTGTGGTGTTTGTGAGTCGCGGCGTAGCCGTGTGTTGCGGCTTGACCGCTTACTATTTATTATTTGGTTATATTGTGTTTCGGAGCTTTTGCGGAGGATTCCGCTCCCACAAATCCACTCTGGTATCCAGCGGTGCTGGATAGGAGTAACGGATTCGTGGATTTTTGGTTGTCCTTTTCCCTGGCGGTTTGTCCGCACATACTTCTGGTTTAAGTTAGTTAGCTTGTAGCCCCTGGCCTGGTTGCTTAGTCAGAGGGCCCCTTGTTATCACCCTGTCTCGGATTTCCCTTTGTCTCCCATTAAGACCTGAGGGGGCATCGGAGTTGGGCAGACATAATCCGCCCTTCAAACGCGGCTGCCATGGGCTCAAGCAACCATAGTCTCGCAGGGGATTTCTGATAACACGGGCGAGACAACGGAGTTAGGGCGCCAGGGGTTACTAGGCTTTCCTGCTCCCGTAACCAGCATTCCATTCCAGTACTCTGACCTCCGTCATAAGATCACCTCTGGTCAGACGTACTGGTATCATAACAACTAGAAGACGCAGTACGGTAGTCCACGGCTGTAGCTACCTCTGTGTCGGCAGTCGCTCATCCATAATTGTATACCTACCTGTGGTGGGGTTTTTTTTTTCTATCTTCTTCATACTAGTAGTTTAGGAGTCTGCAGTGCTGACAGTGTCCAGCAGGTCCGTCATTATACAATATATACCTGTCCTGCAGTAGTGATATATATATATTTTTTATATCATTATCATCCAGTCTATACTAGCAGACGCAGTACGGTAGTCCACGGCTGTAGCTACCTCTGTGTCGGCACTGGCATTCGCTCGTCCATAATTGTATACCTACCTGTGGTGGGTTTTTTTTTTTCTATCTTCTTCATACTAGTAGTTTAGGAGTCTGCAGTGCTGACAGTGTCCAGCAGGTCCGTCATACAATATATACCTGTCCTGCAGTAGTGATATATATATATATTTTTTATATCATTATCATCCAGTCTATACTAGCAGACGCAGTACGGTAGTCCATGGCTGTAGCTACCTCTGTGTCGGCAGTCGCTCGTCATCCATAAGTATACTAGTATCCATCCATCTCCATTGTTTACCTGAGGTGCCTTTTAGTTGTGCCTATTAAAATATGGAGAACAAAAATGTTGAGGTTCCAAAAATAGGGAAAGATCAAGATCCACTTCCACCTTGTGCTGAAGCTGCTGCCACTAGTCATGGCCGAGACGATGAATGCCATCAACATCGTCTGCCAAGGCTGATGCCCAATGTCATAGTACAGAGCATGTAAAATCCAAAACACCAAATATCAGTAAAAAAAGGACTCAAAAATCTAAAATAAAATCGTCGAAGGAGAAGCGTAAACTTGCCAATATGCCATTTACCACACGGAGTGGCAAGGAACGGCTGAGGCCCTGGCCTATGTTCATGGCTAGTGGTTCAGCTTCACATGAGGATGGAAGCACTCAGCCTCTCGCTAGAAAAATGAAAAGACTTAAGCTGGCAAAAGCACAGCAAAGAACTGTGCGTTCTTCGAAATCACAAATCCACAAGGAGAGTCCAATTGTGTCGGTTGCGATGCCTGACCTTCCCAACACTGGACGTGAAGAGCATGCGCCTTCCACCATTTGCACGCCCCCTGCAAGTGCTGGAAGGAGCACCCGCAGTCCAGTTCCTGATAGTCAGATTGAAGATGTCAGTGTTGAAGTACACCAGGATGAGGAGGATATGGGTGTTGCTGGCGCTGGGGAGGAAATTGACCAGGAGGATTCTGATGGTGAGGTGGTTTGTTTAAGTCAGGCACCCGGGGAGACACCTGTTGTCCGTGGGAGGAATATGGCCATTGACATGCCTGGTGAAAATACCAAAAAAATCAGCTCTTCAGTGTGGAAGTATTTCAACAGAAATGCGGACAACATTTGTCAAGCCGTGTGTTGCCTTTGTCAAGCTGTAATAAGTAGGGGTAAGGACGTTAACCACCTCGGAACATCCTCCCTTATACGTCACCTGCAGCGCATTCATCATAAGTTAGTGACAAGTTCAAAAACTTTGGGCGACAGCGGAAGCAGTCCACTGACCAGTAAATCCCTTCCTCTTGTAACCAAGCTCACGCAAACCACCCCACCAACTCCCTCAGTGTCAATTTCCTCCTTCCCCAGGAATGCCAATAGTCCTGCAGGCCATGTCACTGGCAATTCTGACGAGTCCTCTCCTGCCTGGGATTCCTCCGATGCATCCTTGCGTGTAACGCCTACTGCTGCTGGCGCTGCTGTTGTTGCTGCTGGGAGTCGATGGTCATCCCAGAGGGGAAGTCGTAAGACCACTTGTACTACTTCCAGTAAGCAATTGACTGTCCAACAGTCCTTTGCGAGGAAGATGAAATATCACAGCAGTCATCCTGCTGCAAAGCGGATAACTGAGGCCTTGGCATCCTGGGCGGTGAGAAACGTGGTTCCGGTATCCATCATTACTGCAGAGCCAACTAGAGACTTGTTGGAGGTACTGTGTCCCCGGTACCAAATACCATCTAGGTTCCATTTCTCTAGGCAGGCGATACCAAAAATGTACACAGACCTCAGAAAAAGACTCACCAGTGTCCTAAAAAATGCAGTTGTACCCAATGTCCACTTAACCACGGACATGTGGACAAGTGGAGCAGGGCAGACTCAGGACTATATGACTGTGACAGCCCACTGGGTAGATGTATGGACTCCCGCCGCAAGAACAGCAGCGGCGGCACCAGTAGCAGCATCTCGCAAACGCCAACTCTTTCCTAGGCAGGCTACGCTTTGTATCACCGCTTTCCAGAATACGCACACAGCTAAAAACCTCTTACGGCAACTGAGGAAGATCATCGCAGAATGGCTTACCCCAATTGGACTCTCCTGTGGATTTGTGGCATCGGACAACGCCAGCAATATTGTGTGTGCATTAAATATGGGCAAATTCCATCACGTCCCATGTTTTGCACATACCTTGAATTTGGTGGTGCAGAATTATTTAAAAAACGAGAGGGGCGTGCAAGAGATGCTGTCGGTGGCCAGAAGAATTGCGGGACACTTTCGGCGTACAGGCACCACGTACAGAAGACTGGAGCAACACCAAAAACGCCTGAACCTGCCCTGCCATCATCTGAAGCAAGAAGTGGTAACGAGGTGGAATTCAACCCTCTATATGCTTCAGAGGTTGGAGGAGCAGCAAAAGGCCATTCAAGCCTATACAACTGAGCACGATATAGGAGGTGGAATGCACCTGTCTCAAGCGCAGTGGAAAATGATTTCAACGTTGTGCAAGGTTCTGCAACCTTTTGAACTTGCCACACGTGAAGTCAGTTCAGACACTGCCAGCCTGAGTCAGGTCATTCCCCTCATCAGGCTTTTGCAGAAGAAGCTGGAGACATTGAAGGAGGAGCTAACACAGAGCGATTCCGCTAGGCATGTGGGACTTGTGGATGGAGCCCTTAATTCGCTTAACAAGGATTCACGGGTGGTCAATCTGTTGAAATCAGAGCACTACATTTTGGCCACCGTGCTCGATCCTAGATTTAAAACCTACGTTGTATCTCTCTTTCCGGCAGACACAAGTCTGCAGGGGTTCAAAGAACTGCTGGTGAGAAAATTGTCAAGTCAAGCGGAACGCGACCTGTCAACATCTCCTCCTTCACATTCTCCCGCAACTGGGGGTGCGAGGAAAAGGCTCAGAATTCCGAGCCCACCCGCTGGCGGTGATGCAGGGCAGTCTGGAGCGACTGCTGATGCTGACATCTGGTCCGGACTGAAGGACCTGAAAACGATTACGGACATGTCGTCTACTGTCACTGCATTGAAAGAATGGTGGAGGATTATATGAGTGACCGCATCCAAGTAGGCACGTCAGACAGTCCGTACGTATACTGGCAGGAAAAAGAGGCAATTTGGAGGCCCTTGCACAAACTGGCTTTATTCTACCTAAGTTGCCCTCCCACAAGTGTGTACTCCGAAAGAGTGTTTAGTGCCGCCGCTCACCTTGTCAGCAATCGGCGTACGAGGTTACTTCCAGAAAATGTGGAGAAGATGATGTTCATTAAAATTAATTAGGTTCAATTCCTCCATGGAGACATTCACCAGCAGCAATTGCCTCCACAAAGTACACAGGGAGCTGTGATGGTGGATTCCAGTGGGGACGAATTGATAATCTGTGAGGAGGGGGATGTACACGGTGATGAATCGGAGGATGATGATGAGGTGGACATCTTGCCTCTGTAGAGCCAGTTTGTGCAAGGAGAGATTAATTGCTTCATTTCAGTCACAGTCGTGTGGCAGACCCTGTCACTGAAATGATGGGTTGGTTAAAGTGTGCATGTCCTGTTTATACAACATAAGGGTGGGTGGGAGGGCCCAAGGACAATTCCATCTTGCACCTCTTTTTTCTTTCATTTTTCTTTGCGTCATGTGCTGTTTGGGGAGTGTTTTTTGGAAGGGCCAGCCTGCCTGACACTGCAGTGCCACTCCTAGATGGGCCAGGTGTTTGTGTCGGCCACTAGGGTCGCTGAGCTTACTCACACAGCTACCTCATTGCGCCTCTTTTTTTCTTTGCGTCATGTGCTGTTTGGGGAGTGTTTTTTGGAAGGGCCATCCTGCGTGACACTGCAGTGCCACTCCTAGATGGGCCAGGTGTTTGTGTCGGCCACTAGGGTCGCTTAGCTTACTCACACAGCTACCTCATTGCGCCTCTTTTTTTTCTTCTTTGTGTCATGTGCTGTTTGGGGAGTATTTTTTGGAAGGGCCATCCTGCCTGACACTGCAGTGCCACTCCTAGATGGGCCAGGTGTTTGTGTCGGCCACTAGGGTCGCTGAGCTTACTCACACAGCTACTTCATTGCGCCTCTTTTTTTCTTTGCGTCATATGCTGTTTGGGGAGTGTTTTTTGGAAGGGCCATCCTGCGTGACACTGCAGTGCCACTCCTAGATGGGCCAGGTGTTTGTGTCGGCCACTAGGGTCGCTTAGCTTACTCACACAGCTACCTCATTACGCCTCTTTTTTTCTTTGTGTCATGTGCTGTTTGGGGAGTGTTTTTTGGAAGGGCCATCCTGCGTGACACTGCAGTGCCACTCCTAGATGGGCCAGGTGTTTGTGTCGGCCACTTGGGTCGCTGAGCTTAATCATCCAGCGACCTCGGTGCAAATTTTAGGACTAAAAATAATATTGTGAGGTGTTCAGAATAGACTGAAAATGAGTGGAAATTATGGTTATTGAGGTTAATAATACTTTGGGATCAAAATGACCCCCAAATTCTATGATTTAAGCTGTTTTTTAGGGTTTTTTGAAAAAAACACCCGAATCCAAAACACACCCGAATCCGACAAAAAAAATTCGGTGAGGTTTTGCCAAAACGCGTTCGAACCCAAAACACGGCCGCGGAACCGAACCCAAAACCAAAACACAAAACCCGAAAAATTTCCGGTGCACATCTCTAATTATAATACCCAGATCTGTCACTCTGTGACTGTGTGGATAACACTGGGTGTGGCTAGGAGCTCTCATTGAGTTAGCAGCATGTCTATTACACCCAGTCCACAGCTGATTGGGCGAGAAACGCCCTCCAACACAGGTTACATTCAATGGGAGGCTCTGCCCTTTGGCTGCTGTGTGTTCCCAGAGCAGGATTAACAATGGGGCTGGTGGAGCTGCAGCTCCAGGTCCACACCCCAAAATAGGCCCCATGCATCAGCAGCAACATACTCTCCAACAATTTACACATAAAAATTGGTACAAATTCGAAAAGGGGGCATGGCCACAGGAAAAGTGACATGGCCAAGCCCCTTTTCCTATCCTTTCAATGGAAGTTTGGAGAGCCAAAAATTGGTACAGACCATAAAAAAGGTACTGTACCTGCGAAAAAGGTACAGTTGGAGGGTATGCCACTGACTCTGCAGCAAGTCACTGCAGCATCCTATGTCCTGCTGCCAGTCCGCCTGCCTCCTCTGGCATCAACAATCCCCTCTCCCTAGCCGAGGCACAGGTGGAACAAAAGCTGCTGCAGCCTTCAGCATAGATGTGTATGAAAGCGGCGCAGCAGAAGCCTTTCATCACCCTCCCTGCGCCACATACTCTGAGCCCCGGAGCCTCCTCTGCACGGATGTCACAGAAGCCACTCCCAGATCCCCAGAGGCCCTGACTCCACAATAGAGCACCTGAGCTGCCAGCCTGGAAGCCCCATGATGGCTAATGTAACGGATTTAGTGGGTGATATCGTGGAGGGTAATGTCTGTGCACTTTAAATTTCTAATTGTATTTATGGTTGCAACCAAATATTTTATTTTGTAAAATAAAGAAGTTATATTGTCTTTATCCAGTATATAGCGCTGTATATCTTTTCCAAGTATTTATTCTCAGGGACTAACTATCTCTGTCAACAGCTGCTTGGGTTAAACATCACATTTTGAAGCGCCGGGCTCATTACCTTGGTAATTCTTCCTTTGCATATTCACATAGTTCTGCCTGGCTGCCAAAATTAGCTGTTTTTCCACCTTCAATGAAAGATATAGTCAGAGACAAGTGTATATGTCTAAATGGGAAAATAATAAAAATCCTGAAATCTCTGATGACAATATACTAAAGAAAGATTTCCTAAGATTAGAGGATCTCCTTAAAGATGAAACCAAACACTGGTTGGACAGCGTAAACCTACAGAAGTATATTGATAAAAATTTAATCCCCAGGGGTTTACGTTTGTTCAAACCATCCATCTTTAAGGAAATCCCAGAATTCCAGAATGAATGGGAGAGTATTTTGGATAAATGCTCAGTACAGTTGATGGAACTAGTTATAAGATTTAGAAATAAAAAAGTAGAGTCAATAGTCTCGGAGATAGAGAGTATTAAGAAAAAACTTGATAGTTCTAAAACTACAACCGAATATATAGAAAGGGATCGTATAATTTCAGAAAGAGTCCTCAAGTTTGAAATATCTATTACAGAAATGAAATGTAAAAAATTTAAACGAGATATGGATGACTATAAAAATGGCGAAGTACGAACCTATAGAGATAAATGAAAAAATGTAGTTGATGGCTCTAACCATGACATGAAAAGAGGGAAAAAAGATAACTATGAAAAGGATCCTGAACCTAGAAGGGGGTTGTATAATCATGAACATGAAACATCACCTAATAAAATAAGATATTCCTCCCAACAAAACAGGAATGACACACAGAGAGGGGCACGGCCGAAAGATACCCAATTTAGAGGAAGGAGGAATAACCAAGAGTCATCGCCTTTTTTTAGATCAAAGAGGGTATCAACACAAGGAACATCTAGAGAGAAGAAACTACCCAACATCAAAAAGAGGCAGGGATCGAAGTATAGAGGACGACGAGGGGGCAAAAAAGAGAAATCTAAGAGATTAAGAAATAAAAAACTAGTGAGAAATATGAAGAGTATCTATAATCTATCTTCAAAAAAACTGACTAGTAGTGAAATAGCACTTTTATGTAAAGGTCTAAAATTTGCCCCTTCAGAGCCCCCAAACATATTTGATCTATATGTTGAGCTGAACCGGTTTATTCGCACATTCTGCAGAAAAAGGTTCTTTGCAAAAAAGGCTGGTATAGGGAATTGTTCTAACGAGGTACCTATTGTACGAGACGCTACTGATGATCCTATAATAAAGATTCTTGAGGAGCTAGGGGGAGACACTAAAACCCAACCAGTCACTAAAAAGATCTTTGAAGTAGATAACAAAATATGCAAATTAAAATCTGACTTTTTTCCCATTAGTTTTAAAAGTAGTCAGGTGGAAACTTTTTATAAAACTACCCTAGAAGATTTCAAAACGATATGTTCTTCAAAATGTGACACCAAACAAAATTTAAGCAAATGGGAAAAACAAGCTATTAGAAAACTAACAAAAGATACTTCAATTATTATTAAAGAAGCTGATAAGGGGGGTGGGCTCGTAATACAAGACAGAAAGGATTACATCCAGGAAGCAATACGACAATTGGGAGATGTAAACTTCTATGAGGTCCTTGTACCAGATCCCACCCCCCTCTATCAGAAGGAATTATATGCCCTTCTACAAGGAGCTTCTCAGGATGGAGTGATATCTAAAGAGGAACTGAAGTTTATTTTTCCTTTACATCCCACTATTCCAGTCTACTATCACCTCCCCAAGATTCACAAGTCCCTCACCTCACCCCCGGGACGTCCCATTATTTCTGGTGTCAACTCCCTCACTTCTTTTCTTTCAGCCTATTTTGACAGTCATCTCCAACCGCGTGTCTCTCAACTAAGGTCCCATATCAAGGATACCATGCACTTTTTAGAACTAATTCAGGGGGTTACCTGGAAACCCTCATATGCATTCGCCACTCTGGATGTATCCAGTCTTTATACTAATATACCTCACCAAAAAGGTGTACAGGTTATTAATCAAATATTATCAACGGATGGTGACCTTTCTGAGAGACACCGGGAGTTTATTGTCAATTCTATTTCCTTCATTCTCTCTCACAATTATTTTCTTTTTTCTGACACATTTTATCGTCAAACGATGGGAACCGCCATGGGGACGAGATTTGCGCCGAGTTACGCCAACCTTTATGTTGGACACTTAGAAGAAGACCTCATTTGGGGAGGCGGACTCGGCGATCATCTCGTCCTCTATGGGCAGTACATCGATGACCTTTTCTTTGTTTGGGATGGGGACCATAGCACTTTTTCAGATTTTGTTAATTTTCTCAACACTAACACATATAATTTAACCTTCACTTCCAACTTCAGTTCCTCGAAAATCGATTTTTTAGATATCTCTCTAGAAATAGTGGATAATTGTATCCACACGTCTAACTACACTAAGGATGTTGACCATAATTGTTATTTAAATTACAAAAGTGCACACCTTCAGTCTTGGAAGAGCAACATCCCCAAAGGTCAATTATTACGTATCAAAAGAAACTGTTCTACTACCAAAGCTTTTGATTCCCAAGCAAAAATATTATTAGAATCCTTTCAAGATAGGGATTACCCACAACATCTATTAGACAAAGCACTCGTAGAAGTTAATCAGGTTGATAGACAGACACTCCTTTATCCAAAACCCAAAATTTCTGTTGACAACAAGAAAGAACTGGCCTTTATATCCAGATTTAATAATCGATCCAATCAGATTAAAAATACGATTAAACACAATTACCATATGCTCCTAAATGATCCGATTTTGAATGGTATTCTTCCAGCTAAGCCAGAGTTTATTTTTAAGAAGAACAAGTCCCTAAAGAATATATTAGCACCCAGTCAATTAAAGAATCCATTAAAAATTAATTCATCAAACATAGGAACAAAATTGGAAAGTGGGTGGTTAACGACAAAACCGAAGGGTTTTTACAAGTGTGGTGCCAATAAATGTACAACATGTTCGCATGCGTGTAACAAAACCAAAAAGATCGATATGGTTTTGGAAGAGAAATGTATAAATATCTCCTCGTTTATTAATTGCAATACGTCATGGGTTATATATCTATTAAAATGCAGATGCAATTTAAAATATGTCGGCAGAACAACTAGAGCGTTGAAATTGAGATTCATGGAACTTCGCAGAAATGTCCAAAATGGGCTAATGAAACATAGCCTATCGAGACACTTCGCGTATCACCACAATAAAGATCCTAGTTCCTTGAAAGTTATTGGATTAGAATATATCCCACCAACATGTCGAGGAGGAGATAGGTACACTCGATTTTGTCGTCAAGAGATTTACTGGACATTACAGCTGAACTCCCTGTATCCCTGTGGCTTAAATGAAGCCTTAGAGCTTAATGCGGTACTCTAATAACTGGTAATAATTAATATATCTCATAATTATGATAATCATAATATGGACTTGGTTCATTTCTCTCTCTTCTCTTTCTTTTTCTATTCATAGATCTCTTCATAGGGAATGCTATTTACTCTAGATATATTATTTGCAATGACTATTACTATGTGAATGCAATTTCTTAATAACACCACAAGATGTCACTATTCAGTTATGAAAGTAGATAATTCTATAATTTTTAATAATGATACATATATTATGAAGTCCATACAGATCTATATTAGGTTATATTTATACTGGCATCTATAGATAATTACCACTACATTGTCTTGTATATAGGATCGTTGAATATAACAATCCTCTATTGTATTCTTATATATTAGAGGAAAGAAATCTCTCCCTTTTTGTTTGAAAATATATGTATGTCCCACTCAAGAACATATATACATATTTCATATGTCTCTAATTTAGGGGATTAATACTTTTGGGCTCTTTCTTCCTCTCCTCTAATATATATTAATGTGTTTCCAACTGAGGGCAAAAATATGCCCATTATGGTTGCCGATGACGCGCCCGGACTGCGGGTATCGGTTACTTCCGGGAGTCACGTCACGGGCGGGTCTAGTCACGTGACCTAGACCTCGATGTGTACGTCGCGGCTCTCGCGAGCATTTAGGCCACTACCTCGAGAGCCGCGTCAGATGGGGGGATCCGGTCATGTGATCATGACCTCACTTCTGTTCCTTAGAGCCATCGCGAGTACTACAGCCGATCACGTGCATACAAATAGCGTCACGTGACCGGCGTTTTTTTAACTTCAGAGCCTATCATAGTCTGGTATGCGTTCCAGACACAGGAAATACACACACGCGGTCACATGATCGCAATAGTGAATTAGGAAATGCTCCTATTGTTCTATATATTGATTTCAGATAATAAGAAACAAAAGGGATTTCCGAATACATATACACTTGTCTCCATATATTACCAATGAATAAAACTGGATATAATTTTATTTTTTGTGTTAATTAATGATTTTAATTTAAGTACAGCTGTTAACAATGGGCAATCAGCACAGCCTTTAAAAAGGGCAACTGCACAATGGACACACATACACCTTGATAAAGCTGTTGACACAGCGAAACGCGTCGGTTTACAGAGGCCTCCACTACAACCAAAAACCTCCTATCCTGGAATACGCCTAGAAGTCCTGCACGCCTGAAATGGGGAACTTGTTGGTGTCCGCAAGAGGAGTTTGAGACCATGCTTTCAATAGGACTATAATTGTCCATAATCAAGCTTCAAAAGGTTTTCCATCCACTCCGTATGGACTTTACATCTCCACAAGTTATATCTATACCCCTTGGACTGTGGCAATATTCTCCAAAGGATTCTATACAGGAGACTGTGTGTGGCCTCTACAAGTGGTAATATACCGAATGAAGTGCTGTGCTGTGTTTGCCCTGTTTTTTACATATATATATATATATATATATATATATATATATATATATATATATATATATATATATATATATTTTTTTTTTTTTTTTTTTTAAATTTCTAATTGTATTTATGGTTGCAACCAAATATTTTATTTTGTAAAATAAAGAAGTTATATTGTCTTTATCCAGTATATAGTGCTGTATATCTTTTCCAAGTATTTACTCCCGAACATGAAGCCTGCACAGATCATTTATATCTGAAAAGTACTTTTTGTGTGTAAATGGGAGGCAATCAATTGATCGGAGGGGAGTAGAAACCTGTGGCGACCAAAAGTCGCCACCAGGCCTGAAGCATGGCCAGTGCAGCAAGACCGCGAGGGTACACGCTGCACTCGCTGCTTGGATCCAGGCTGTCGGGCTCCTGGCATTGGTCTCCTGACCGCCTGGATCCCGACTGCCAGGATCTCGTACTGATCCTGTGTAAATGTTTGTATGTGTTAATACATATACTTCCTGATGTCCATCTGGGTCGGGTCTTGTGCTTTGTTATTTTTTTAATCCCTGGAATGCCTACTTGCACTGAACAGGACCTAATCTACACTAGGAATAGGTGATAAAGTTTTTTTTTTTTACAGGTTATGTAGATGCAATTGGATAAAAAATACATGAATGGCTACAAGGATTATAGGTAAGCATGTGTGAGTGAGTGTGCAAGAGAGATTATAACAACAATCCATATCATGGTGTGTGAGTACTTTTTTTTAGATTTCCTTTATATGGTGACTATAGGTAATACCCCGCATGCTGGTACTTATGGTTCCCTAACTACCAACATGCAGGGGAGGCTTGCTGGGATCTGTAGTCATTCCTGTAAGACAATTTGTAAGTCATTTTCTTGCTGTGCTCATTTGTTTTTGTTCTTTGGTAGGCGCTTTGGAACCCCTGTGGCGCCATATAAAGGATAACAATAATAATAATAATAATAATTAATAAAGCCAGTCCCTAGAGTGTAGCTTTGTGGCTCTACAACTTTTGTGAAACTGAGAGCACTATGAATGGAAGTGCTTGCTGGGTCTTGTAGTTCTACAAGAGCTATGAGAACAGCCATTCCACACATTAAACTATGGCCTTGCCTGCAGAAACATATAGCTACCCTACTACTCAGGCACAATATATGACAAAATAAATAAAATAAAAGGATATGGATATCCTTAAAACCTGTACTGCATGTTGACAGGTTTGTGTACTTGCAGACTAATACCCCTTTTCCACTAGCTGTTTTTACCCGTGTTTTTGCACGGGGGCGCGCATCGACACAGGTTTTTAGTAGGTGGAAACGGGTCAACACGGGTTGAGTGACCCGGGAATCCAACCCGGCTATTTACCTGGGTAGAACACGGTAATGACACGGATAGCGGTGCAGTGGAAACGGTCATTACACGTGTTTTCAGACCCGAGTAACGCTCTGAGACGCTGATTGGTGCTTCTGGGGCACTGGAAGATGATGTCATCCCTGGGAGACACGCTGGGCACATGCAGGCACCGCAGCAGCAAACAACACTACGCTGGGCACATGCAGGCAATAAACTGGAAACTGTGAGATACTCTCCAGGGGTAGCATACCACCAGAGAGCAATCGCTAATCTCCTGGCTGGCTCAATGGGCTTCCGGAACCTGGTGGTCTGCATGGTTATTGCGGGGGACAGTAGTTCCAAAACATACTCGATTGTAGCGCGAGACATCCTGAAGTTTGACATCCACTGCTCCTCCTGATATGCTAGAATAGTCTGCATGAATGCTTCCCCATGTCTGATCTCTCATCCACATTCTTCGGCTTGGTGTAGAGTTCATTGTTATGAGAGAAATAACAACAGTGGATGATATACGCGCTCTCCTCCTTTTCAAATATTTGCGTCGATAGGTAGCCCTCTCTGCAAAGAATTGAGCTCTCCTTCTCCAGCTCTGCAGTAGGTAGCACAAGGTGAAAAGCTGCATCAAGCTGTCTGTACCAGAAAGCAGCAGTAAACTGCAAACAGTCTGCGACTCCATGCTAGACACAGCTACTGCACCGGCGTCCATTGCTGCAATGCTGTGAGCAGGCCCCACCCCTCCGTTTTGGTCCTTTTGATGACATCATCTTGATGAGACAGTAAAAAGTCAATTTGTAATGACAGCAATAGGCTTTTACAGAGCTTACCCGGGTTAGGTGGAAACAGATCAGACACGGGAATAACCCGTGTCGAAGTGTAGTGGAATTGGGGGAGCCGACACGGGTTGTAGCCGTGTTAAAAATCCCGGATCGGACACGGTACGTAGGTGGAAAAGGGGTATAAGTGTGTCAGGCTTACAGCTGCTTTTGCACCTATTGTGATACCACAGTTTTCTGCCTTGCTGGGAACTAGTGCACTGTGCAATAAAATGGCATTTGCTAGGATTGCTTTAATGAAGCAGTTAACATAACGTATGCAGAAAAATGTTAACCTTTAATGTGATTGGCAGTACCATATACTGTAAATAATGTTTTCATATAACAGTCAGGGTCTGGGCAGACCCTTCAAAACCATTAGTTTGATGGGGTTTATCTGTTACTTGCATTGTAAACAAAAACTTTTAGTTCAGATTTACATTTTGAATAGCATTATTTCTATAATTCCATTAAATGAATCTAGTTATTTTACCAACTTTATATGGCGGCGTAGGGAAAGGATATGAAGCAGGATTGCTTACAGAACTAAAATATCTTTATGTGTCTCATAATCGCTTAAAAATATATTCTGCGAGATTCAAGGTATCTTTTCCCATTCAACTTGAGGATTTGTTTTTATGGCCCATTGTAATGTGGCGCTAAAAGGAAACTCTTGCCTGTTTATTGATTGTTAGGATCTGGTATATACTCCTCAGTAAATAAACGTCAATGGTTTATACAATAAGATCAAAGCATGTGAGGTACTTGCAATATCTGGCCAGTATTCCACCTCACCATTTACTGTATGACTAATTCGATTTTCCTACCTGTTAAATCATTGTTGATCACAAAAGGATTCTTGAAGCGTTCCCAAGGTTTGTGATGACTGTCTGCATTGGGCTCTTCAGTACCATTCTATAAAACAGGATGGGAATACATCATCAATTTTGCCCATGCTGCGCCTGTGATTAAGTAAAACCTGATGTTAACACACACATTAATATAACAACAGTCTATACAAGCACAGTCATTATGGGGTATATGCAATTGCGGTCGAATTCCCGAAATTGTCGAATTTCGGGTCATTTTCGACCAAAAAAAAAATTTGCCTATGCAATTCAGTGCTTTCCGACCAAAAAACGGACTTTCAAAATTCGACTTTTTGAAATTCGAATTTTTGCAAATTCGACTTTTCTGCAATGATACAAGTGCTGCAATTCAACCAAAGCATATTCAATTCAAGTTTGGAAATTCGACAGCAGTGCTTTTAGACAGCAAATTCGTCATTTTCAATCCGCCACACTTTGGAGGGTGAAAACAAATAAAAAAAATTTAAACATGTTTTTTTTTGTGTTTTTTTTTTTTGGGAATAGCAGATCTATTTATATTAGAAGGGATTAGGTACTTTTTTTTCTTTTTTTTTTGGAGGCACAAATATTATTTATATATTTTTTAAAATATTTTTTTTTTTTTTTTATTGCTGGAACGGTAAAATCCTAAAAAAAAATGGCGTGGGGTCCCCCCTCCAAAGCATAACCAGCCTCGGGCTCTTCGAGCTGGTCCTGGTTCTAAAAATGCGGGGGGAAAATTGACAGGGGATCCCCCGTATTTTTAAAACCAGCACCGGGCTCTGCGCCTGGTGCTGGTGCCTAAAATACGGGGGACAAAAAGCGTAGGGGTCCCCCGTATTTTTAACACCAGCATCGGGCTCCACTAGCTGGACAGATAATGCCACAGCCGGGGGTCACTTTTATGCCGTGCCCTGCGGCCGTGGCATTAAATATCCAACTAGTCACCCCTGGCCGGGGTACCCTGGGGAAGTGGGGACCCCTTCAATCAAGGGGTCCCCCCCCCAGCCACCCAAGGGCCAGGGGTGAAGCCCGAGGCTGTCCCCCCCATCCAATGGGCTGCGGATGGGGGGGCTGATAGCCTTTTGTGATCATGAAAAGAATATTGTTTTTTCCAGCAGTACTACAAGTCCCAGCAAGCCTCCCCCGCAAGCTGGTACTTGGAGAACCACAAGTACCTGCATGCGGGAGAAAAACGGGCCCGCTGGTACCTGTAGTACTACTGGAAAAAAATACCCAAATAAAAACAGGACACACACACCGTGAAAGTAAAACTTTATTTCATACGTCGACACACACATACTTACCTATGTTCACACGCCGACATCGGTCCTCTTCTCCATGTAGAATCCAGGGGTACCTGAAAATAAAAGATCAATATACTCACCTCAGCCATGGTCCAGAGATAAATCCACGTACTTGGAGAAAAAAACAAAACGCAAATACCCGACCAAACGGACTGAAAGGGGTCCCATGCTGACACATGGGACCCCTTACCCCGAATGCAGAGAGACCTGTCAGTGACAGCTGTCACAGAAAGGTCTCTAAAGCCAATCAGGAAGCGCAACTTCGTTGCGCTCATCTGACTGGCTCTGCGCGTCTGAGCAGACAGCGCATCGCACAGCCCAGTCCATTATATTCAATGGTGGGAACTTAGCGGCTAGCGGTGAGGTCACCCGCCGGTCAGCGGCTGACCGCGGGTTAACCCCACCGCTACCCGCAAAGTTCCCACCATTGAAAGTAATGGAGCGGCTTTGCGATGCGCTGTCACAGCACAGACAGCGTACAGCCAATCAGGTGAGCGCCACGGAAGTAGCGCTTCCTGATTGGCTAAAGGGACTTCAGTGACAGGAGTCACGTGATGTCCCGGCATTCGGGAGAAAGGGGTCTGATGTGAAAGCATGGGACCCCTTTCTTAGTCCGGTATGGATCGGTGTTCGTTTTTTTGTTTTGCCAAGTACGTGGATTATCTCTGGACCTGGATTTACCTCTGGACACTGGAAGGTGAGTATAATTTTTTCACAGGTACCTCGGATCGTCGGAGACCGTGGCAGTCGGCCTGTCAACATAGGTAAGTATGTGTGTGTCGGTAGTGTGTAATAAAGTTTTACTATCACGGTGTGTGTGTACTGTTTTTATTTGGGTATTTTTTTCCAGTAGTACTACAGGTACCAGCGGGCCCGTTTTTCTCCCGCATGCTGGTACTTGTGGTTCTCCAAGTACCAGCTTGCGGGGGAGGCTTGCTGGGACTTGTAGTACTACTGGAAAAAACAATATCTTTTTATTATCACAAAAGGCTATCAGCCCCCCCATCCGCAGCCCATTGGATGGGGGGGACAGCCTCGGGCTTCACCCCTGGCCCTTGGGTGGCTGGGGGGGGACCCCTTGATTGTAGGGGTCCCCACTCCCCCAGGGTACCCCGGCCAGGGGTGACTAGTTGGATATTTAATGCCACGGCCGCAGGGCACGGCATAAAAGTGACCTCCGGCTGTGGCATTATCTGTCCAGCTAGTGGAGCCCGATGCTGGTGTTAAAAATACGGGGGACCCCTACTCTTTTTGTCCCCCGTATTTTTGGCACCAGCACCAGGCGCAGAGCCCGGTGCTGGTTTTAAAAATACGGGGGATCCCTGCCCAATTTTTCCCCTGCATTTTTAGAACCAGGACCAGCTCGAAGAGCCCGAGGCTGATTATGCTTTGGAGGGGGGACCCCACGCCATTTTTTTGGGGGGGGTTTTCCCGTTTTTTCCCGTTTTTTAAAATCGCGGCAAAATCCGCCAAATCGGCCGATTTTCGCCCGCGATTCTGGCGAATCCGTTTTTCATTGAATATGGTGAATTCCGGAAGCCACCTTCCGGAATTCACCTGTCGAATTAAGTCGAATTAAAAAACGGTGAAAAATTGCCGCGATTCGCCGTGAATTGCATATACCCCTATAAGTTCTCAATACACACAGTATAATGAATGAAAGTCATACAACCATCTGTGGAGTACCTCCGGGAAGATAAACCCTAAGGACAGATGTCTGTGTGCCTATTGGACAGCATATGTCTACAACACTAACATTAAGGTTTACTGGAAAAATCTGTAAAACAACATTATGCAAAAATTAAACACACCAGTCGCATGAATGAGAGGATTAATTCACAAATTCTCTCTTTTTAAATGTAAGCAATCTAATTTATAAAACGTTTCAACATCGCTTTCATAGTGTAGGGGTGCTATATTATCATACTGCCGCAGCAAAGTCCAGAATTATTACTAAATGCAAATATTAAGGGAAGTTTTGATAGGCCCTTTACACTATGTATCCTTTGATAACATTTGTAAGAAACGTTTACTATTTCCAGGTGGAAAACATGGATTTATCACAAAGGGCATAGCTACTGTAGATGCCAGTAGTGCTACTGCTATGGGTCCATAGCTAAGAGAGACACACTTTGGGTGATATGCAAGGGTCCTTACAAACCTTTACCTTCGGGCCTTCAATATATGTAGTTATGCCTCTTGACTTGCTCATTGTAATGTGTTATAACTAGTGATGTGCACCGAAAATTTTTCTGGTTTTGTATTTTGGTTTTGGATTCGGTTTTCTGCGGCCGTGTTTTGGATTTGGACGCGTTTTGGCAAAACCTCCCTGAAAATTTTTTGTAGTATTCGGGTGTGTTTTGGATTCGGGTGTTTTTTTACAAAAAACCCTCAAAAACAGCTTAAATCATAGAACTTGGGGGTCATTTTGATCCCATAGTATTATTAACCTCAATAAGCATAATTTCCACTCATTTCCAGTCTATTCTGAACACCTCACAATATTATTTTTAGTCCTAAAATTTGCACAGAGGTCGCTGGATGGCTAAGCTAAGCGACCCAAGTGGCCGACACAAACACCTGGCTCATCTAGGAGTGGCACTGCAGTGTCAGACAGGATGGCACTTCAAAAAATAGTCCCCAAACAGCACATGATGCAAAAAAAAAAAAAAAAAAAAAAAAAAAAAAAAGAGGTGCACCAAGGTCGCTGGATGGCTAAGCTAAGCGACCCAAGTGGCCGACACAAACACCTGGCCCATCTAGGAGTGGCACTGCAGTGTCAGACAGGATGGCAGATTTAAAAAATAGTGCCCAAACAGCACATGATACAAAGAAAAAAAAAGGAGGTGCACCAAGGTCGCTGGATGGCTTATAACTAGTGATGAGCGGGTTCGGTTCCTCAGGATCCGAACCCCCCCGAACTTCACCCATTTTACACGGTTCTGAGGCAGACTCGAATCTTCCTGCCTTGCTCGGTTAACCCGAGCGCGCCCGAACGTCATCATTCCGCTGTCGGATTCTCGTGAGATTCGTATTCTATATAAGGAGCCGCGCGTCACCGTCATTTTCACTCGTGCTTTGGAGATGATAGCGAGAGGACGTGGCTGCGTTCTCTCAGTTTCTGTGTTCAGTGTGCTGCAAATATCTGCTCAGTGTGCTGCAAATATCTGTGCTCAGTGTGCTTGCAAATATCTGTGCTCAGTGTGCTGAAAATATCTACGTTCTCTGCCTGAAAAATGCTCCATATCTGTGCTGCATTGTAGTATATAGAAGGAGGACAGTGCAGAATGTTGCTGTGACCACCAGTATATATATAGCAGTACGGAACAGTAGTCCACTGCTCTACCTCTGTGTCGTCAAGTATACTATGCATCCATACCTGTGCTGCATTTTAGTTGTGCGCAGTATATAGTAGCAGGGGACAGTGCAGAATGTTGCTGTGACCACCAGTATATATATAGCAGTACGGTACAGTAGTCCACTGCTCTACCTCTGTGTCGTCAAGTATACTACAAAAGTTCAGTTAAATGACCCAAAACTCAAAATTAAAAGCGTCTGATGAGAAGCGTAAACTTGCCAATATGCCATTTACGACACGGAGTGGCAAGGAACGACTGAGGTCCTGGCCTATGTTCATGGCTAGTAGTTCAGATTCACATGAGGATGGAAGCACTCATCCTCTCGCTAGAAAACTGCAGTGCCACTCCTAGATGCACCAGGTGTTTGTGTCGACCACTTGGGTCGCTTAGCTTAGTCACACAGCTACCTCATTGCACCTCTTTTTTTTCTTTGCATCATGTGCCGTTTAGGGACTATTTTTTAAATCTGCCATCCTGTCTGACACTGCAGTGCCACTCCTAGATGGGCCAGGTGTT
The DNA here is from genome assembly GCF_028390025.1 of Pseudophryne corroboree. NCBI lineage: Eukaryota > Metazoa > Chordata > Amphibia > Anura > Myobatrachidae > Pseudophryne > Pseudophryne corroboree. Next base: position 143,420,079 of record NC_086451.1, on the reverse strand, counting down.
TGTTTCGGCCACTTGGATCGCTTAGCTTAGCCATCCAGCGACCTCGGTGCAAATTTTAGGACTAAAAATAATATTGTGAGGTGTAAGGTGTTCAGAATAGACTGGAAATGAGTGGAACTTATGGTTATTGAGGTTAATAATACTATGGGATCAAAATGACCCCCAAATTCTATGATTTAAACTGTTTTTGAGTTTTTTTGTTTTGTTTTGTTTTTAAAAACACCCGAATCCAAAACCCACCCGAATCCGACAAAAAATTTTCAGGGAGGTTTTGCCAAAATGCGTCCGAATCCAAAACACGCCCGTGGAACCGAATCCAAAACCAAAACCCGAAAAATTTCCGGTGCACATCAATAGTTATAACATGAAATGGTGGGGATTATAAAGTTTCATAATCTGAACTGGCATCTGTAATGTGGCACAATATGCAGTGGAGGCACTATAGTTTGGTATAATATGAACTGGGCAAACTGCATGTCATAATATGAATTGATGTCACAGTGCTGGATAATATGTACTGATAGCCCTACAATGAACTAGAGCACTACTGTGGTTCATAAAATAGACTAGGGCCCTAATATGGAGCATAACATTTACTATGGCAACAGTATGGTTCAGAATCCAAAAATATACTGGTAGGTTAATTGGCTCTCAACAAAATTAACCCTAGCGTGAATGTGTCTGTGTGTACACGTGATAGGGAATATAGATTGTGAGCTTCACTGGGGCAGGGGCTGAAATGAATGGGAAAATATTCTCTGTACAGTGCTGCGGAATATGTGTGCTCTATATAAATAACTGGTAATTAATAAATAAATAATAAATATATTATTATGGGTTTAAAATTAACAATTGCTGTGGATAGGTGTCTCTAGACGCATTAGTACAGGGGCCCTTCAAAATGTTGCTATGGGTCCCACAAAGTTCTGGCTATGACCCTGATTTATCATCTATAAATTACAGTAGATGTAGATATACAAATAATTATAAATCAATAACGGTCAATTAATGTGCTATAAATAATATTAGCCATACATATATGCATATCCATGGGGAAACACAGATTAAAGTCTATTTAACCACTATTGCAAATTATAGGAATAGTTACAGCTATGTTGTTTCTGATGGCACTCAGTGGGTTGCAGTGTGAGCTGTGTCACAGAGAGCGCAGAATGGCGATGGTTCTAATTTCCCGGGTCCACGTCTGTTGGTACTCAGTGGGACGTAGTATGAGCACCTTTTTTCTTGGAGTAATTATTAATTCTTATAACTAGTTATAACTACAGGACGAGATCAGTGAGATAATTTCATAAATTAAGAAAATAAGCATCTTATACCTTGTCCAGAGCGGCAACAACTGTAAATTTTGCAACAACTTGTAGCCTTTGGTTATCAGAGTACTTGGACCTTTTTTCTAAGTACTGAATATAAGTCAATGAGATGGCAGGATGGGGATCCAAAGTGTCTTCTAACATACATGACTATGCATAATGGTGGCCACTATATCGACCAGACACCAACAAATACACTGGATAACATGCAGATATAATTCACAGGAATTTATAGGTTAACTTACCTTGTGTGTTATAGTAGTGTTAAAAAGCAATCTATTTGTCTTTATATGTTTATCTATATTCTCAGAAAGGTCCGTTGTAGAATAATTTATTGACATGATGACAAGGCCAACAGATTACACTATTTAATTAAAAGCATTTGGTAATAAAAAAAGAAAAAAGAAAAAATCTCCCAGCAAAGCTCTGCATAACTGAACGTCTGAAATAAAATGTTTAGAAAGTAAAAACTGAACCTATCAGCAACCACTACAATATTTGCATGAGACATTATGTATTCAGGAGGCGCGTGATGTCAATTGCAAAGATTGCAAAGAATATTCAGTGAAAAGGTGACACAGGCTCACACCTAGGTGTGAGCCTGTGTCACCTTTTTACGGAATATTCATCACCGCTTGGACCTCTGTGGACTCTGCCAAAAAGCGCTGCCATTTGTACCCACATCCATATAACAAGGACCGAACTTCATTGCAACTATGCACTACTGGTGAGGACTTTCCTGTTGTATTGCCACACTACTGGGACAGACATTCCTCCAGCGTTATTACAAGCATTCGGCCCGGGGATTGTGCAACAACCCCAGGATAAGGGACATTCAAACCGTGCGGGTCCCATGGGGACATTGGATCAAGCGGCAAGTGATTAATCTTAGAGATGAGCGGGTTCGGTTCCTCGGAATCCGAACTTCATGTTTTTTTTTCACGGGTCCGAGCGACTCGGATCTTCCCGCCTTGCTCGGTTAACCCGAGCGCGCCCGAACGTCATCATGACGCTGTCGGATTCTCGCGAGACTCGGATTCTATATAAGGAGCCGCGCGTCGCCGCCATTTTCACACGTGCATTGAGATTGATAGGGAGAGGACGTGGCTGGCGTCCTCTCCATTAGAAATTAGATTAGAAGAGAGAGAGAGATTGTGCAGAGTCAGACAGAGTTTACCACAGTGACCAGTGCAGTTGTTGTTAGTTAACTTTTATTTATTTTAATATAATATATCCGTTCTCTGCTATATCCGTTCTCTGCCTGAAAAAAAACGATACACAGCAGCAGCCAGTCACACAGTGTGACTCAGTCTGTGTGCACTCAGCTCAGCCCAGTGTGCTGCACATCAATGTATAAAAGGCAAAGCTTATAATAATTGTGGGGGAGACTGGGGAGCACTGCAGGTTGTTATAGCAGGAGCCCCCAGGAGTACATAATATTATATTAATTTAAAATTAAACAGTGCACACTTTTGCTGCAGGAGTGCCACTGCCAGTGTGACTAGTGGTGACCAGTGCCTGACCACCAGTATAGTAGTATATTGTTGTATGTATTGTATACTATCTCTTTATCAACCAGTCTATATTAGCAGCAGACACAGTACAGTGCGGTAGTTCACGGCTGTGGCTACCTCTGTGTCGGCAGTCGGAACTCGGCAGGCAGTCCGTCCATCCATAATTGTATTACAATATATACCACCTAACCGTGGTATTTTTTTTTCTTTCTTTATACCGTCGTCATAGTGTCATACTAGTTGTTACGAGTATACTACTATCTCTTTATCAACCAGTGTACAGTGCGGTAGTTCACGGCTGTGGCTACCTCTGTGTCGGCAGTCGGCAGGCAGTCCGTCCATCCATAATTGTATTATTATTATAATATATACCACCTAACCGTGGTTTTTTTTTCATTCTTTATACCGTCATAGTGTCATACTAGTTGTTACGAGTATACTACTATCTCTTTATCAACCAGTGTACAGTGCGGTAGTTCACGGCTGTGGCTACCTCTGTGTCGGCAGTCGGCAGGCAGTCCGTCCATCCATAATTGTATTATTATTATAATATATACCACCTAACCGTGGTTTTTTTTTCATTCTTTATACCGTCGTCATAGTGTCATACTAGTTGTTACGAGTATACTACTATCTCTTTATCAACCAGTGTACAGTGCGGTAGTTCACGGCTGTGGCTACCTCTGTGTCGGCAGTCGGCAGGCAGTCCGTCCATCCATAATTGTATTATTATTATAATATATACCACCTAACCGTGGTTTTTTTTTCATTCTTTATACCGTCGTCATAGTGTCATACTAGTTGTTACGAGTATACTACTATCTCTTTATCAACCAGTGTACAGTGCGGTAGTTCACGGCTGTGGCTACCTCTGTGTCGGCAGTCGGCAGGCAGTCCGTCAATCCATAATTGTATTATTATTATAATATATACCACCTAACTGTGGTATTTTTTTTTCTTTCTTTATACCGTCGTCATAGTGTCATACTAGTTGTTACGAGTATACTACTATCTCTTTATCAACCAGTGTACAGTGCGGTAGTTCACGGCTGTGGCTACCTCTGTGTCGGCAGTCGGCAGGCAGTCCGTCCATCCATAATTGTATTATTATTATAATATATACCACCTAACCGTGGTTTTTTTTTCATTCTTTATACCGTCATAGTGTCATACTAGTTGTTACGAGTATACTACTATCTCTTTATCAACCAGTGTACAGTGCGGTAGTTCACGGCTGTGGCTACCTCTGTGTCGGCAGTCGGCAGGCAGTCCGTCCATCCATAATTGTATTATTATTATAATATATACCACCTAACTGTGGTATTTTTTTTTCTTTCTTTATACCGTCGTCATAGTGTCATACTAGTTGTTACGAGTATACTACTATCTCTTTATCAACCAGTGTACAGTGCGGTAGTTCACGGCTGTGGCTACCTCTGTGTCGGCAGTCGGCAGGCAGTCCGTCCATCCATAATTGTATTATTATTATAATATATACCACCTAACCGTGGTTTTTTTTCCATTCTTTATACCGTCGTCATAGTGTCATACTAGTTGTTACGAGTATACTACTATCTCTTTATCAACCAGTGTACAGTGCGGTAGTTCACGGCTGTGGCTACCTCTGTGTCGGCAGTCGGCAGGCAGTCCGTCCATCCATAATTGTATTATTATTATAATATATACCACCTAACCGTGGTTTTTTTTTCATTCTTTATACCGTCGTCATAGTGTCATACTAGTTGTTACGAGTATACTACTATCTCTTTATCAACCAGTGTACAGTGCGGTAGTTCACGGCTGTGGCTACCTCTGTGTCGGCAGTCGGCAGGCAGTCCGTCCATCCATAATTGTATTATTATTATAATATATACCACCTAACCGTGGTTTTTTTTTCATTCTTTATACCGTCGTCATAGTGTCATACTAGTTGTTACGAGTATACTACTATCTCTTTATCAACCAGTGTACAGTGCGGTAGTTCACGGCTGTGGCTACCTCTGTGTCGGCAGTCGGCAGGCAGTCCGTCCATCCATAATTGTATTATTATTATAATATATACCACCTAACTGTGGTATTTTTTTTTCTTTCTTTATACCGTCGTCATAGTGTCATACTAGTTGTTACGAGTATACTACTATCTCTTTATCAACCAGTGTACAGTGCGGTAGTTCACGGCTGTGGCTACCTCTGTGTCGGCAGTCGGCAGGCAGTCCGTCCGTCCATAATTGTATTATTATTATAATATATACCACCTAACCGTGGTTTTTTTTTCATTCTTTATACCGTCGTCATAGTGTCATACTAGTTGTTACGAGTATACTACTATCTCTTTATCAACCAGTGTACAGTGCGGTAGTTCACGGCTGTGGCTACCTCTGTGTCGGCAGTCGGCAGGCAGTCCGTCCATCCATAATTGTATTATTATTATAATATATACCACCTAACCGTGGTTTTTTTATACCACCTAACCGTGGCAGTCCGTCCATAATTGTATACTAGTATCCAATCCATCCATCTCCATTGTTTACCTGAGGTGCCTTTTAGTTCTGCCTATAAAATATGGAGAACAAAAAAGTTGAGGTTCCAAAATTAGGGAAAGATCAAGATCCACTTCCACCTCGTGCTGAAGCTGCTGCCACTAGTCATGGCCGAGACGATGAAATGCCAGCAACGTCGTCTGCCAAGGCCGATGCCCAATGTCATAGTACAGAGCATGTCAAATCCAAAACACCAAATATCAGAAAAAAAAGGACTCCAAAACCTAAAATAAAATTGTCGGAGGAGAAGCGTAAACTTGCCAATATGCCATTTACCACACGGAGTGGCAAGGAACGGCTGAGGCCCTGGCCTATGTTCATGGCTAGTGGTTCAGCTTCACATGAGGATGGAAGCACTCAGCCTCTCGCTAGAAAACTGAAAAGACTCAAGCTGGCAAAAGCACCGCAAAGAACTGTGCGTTCTTTGAAATCCCAAATCCACAAGGAGAGTCCAATTGTGTCGGTTGCGATGCCTGACCTTCCCAACACTGGACGTGAAGAGCATGCGCCTTCCACTATTTGCATGCCCCCTGCAAGTGCTGGAAGGAGCACCCGCAGTCCAGTTCCTGATAGTCAGATTGAAGATGTCAGTGTTGAAGTACACCAGGATGAGGAGGATATGGGTGTTGCTGGCGCTGGGGAGGAAATTGACCAGGAGGATTCTGATGGTGAGGTGGTTTGTTTAAGTCAGGCACCCGGGGAGACACCTGTTGTCCGTGGGAGGAATATGGCCGTTGACATGCCAGGTGAAAATACCAAAAAAATCAGCTCTTCGGTGTGGAGGTATTTCACCAGAAATGCGGACAACAGGTGTCAAGCCGTGTGTTCCCTTTGTCAAGCTGTAATAAGTAGGGGTAAGGACGTTAACCACCTCGGAACATCCTCCCTTATACGTCACCTGCAGCGCATTCATAATAAGTCAGTGACAAGTTCAAAAACTTTGGGTGACAGCGGAAGCAGTCCACTGACCAGTAAATCCCTTCCTCTTGTAACCAAGCTCACGCAAACCACCCCACCAACTCCCTCAGTGTCAATTTCCTCCTTCCCCAGGAATGCCAATAGTCCTGCAGGCCATGTCACTGGCAAGTCTGACGAGTCCTCTCCTGCCTGGGATTCCTCCGATGCATCCTTGCGTGTAACGCCTACTGCTGCTGGCGCTGCTGTTGTTGCCGCTGGGAGTCGATGGTCATCCCAGAGGGGAAGTCGTAAGCCCACTTGTACTACTTCCAGTAAGCAATTGACTGTTCAACAGTCCTTTGCGAGGAAGATGAAATATCACAGCAGTCATCCTACTGCAAAGCGGATAACTGAGTCCTTGACAACTATGTTGGTGTTAGACGTGCGTCCGGTATCCGCCGTTAGTTCACAGGGAACTAGACAATTTATTGAGGCAGTGTGCCCCCGTTACCAAATACCATCTAGGTTCCACTTCTCTAGGCAGGCGATACCGAGAATGTACACGGACGTCAGAAAAAGACTCACCAGTGTCCTAAAAAATGCAGTTGTACCCAATGTCCACTTAACCACGGACATGTGGACAAGTGGAGCAGGGCAGGGTCAGGACTATATGACTGTGACAGCCCACTGGGTAGATGTATGGACTCCCGCCGCAAGAACAGCAGCGGCGGCACCAGTAGCAGCATCTCGCAAACGCCAACTCTTTCCTAGGCAGGCTACGCTTTGTATCACCGCTTTCCAGAATACGCACACAGCTGAAAACCTCTTACGGCAACTGAGGAAGATCATCGCGGAATGGCTTACCCCAATTGGACTCTCCTGTGGATTTGTGGCATCGGACAACGCCAGCAATATTGTGTGTGCATTAAATATGGGCAAATTCCAGCACGTCCCATGTTTTGCACATACCTTGAATTTGGTGGTGCAGAATTTTTTAAAAAACGACAGGGGCGTGCAAGAGATGCTGTCGGTGGCCAGAAAAATTGCGGGACACTTTCGGCGTACAGGCACCACGTACAGAAGACTGGAGCACCACCAAAAACTACTGAACCTGCCCTGCCATCATCTGAAGCAAGAAGTGGTAACGAGGTGGAATTCAACCCTCTATATGCTTCAGAGGTTGGAGGAGCAGCAAAAGGCCATTCAAGCCTATACAATTGAGCACGATATAGGAGATGGAATGCACCTGTCTCAAGTGCAGTGGAGAATGATTTCAACGTTGTGCAAGGTTCTGATGCCCTTTGAACTTGCCACACGTGAAGTCAGTTCAGACACTGCCAGCCTGAGTCAGGTCATTCCCCTCATCAGGCTTTTGCAGAAGAAGCTGGAGGCATTGAAGAAGGAGCTAACACGGAGCGATTCCGCTAGGCATGTGGGACTTGTGGATGCAGCCCTTAATTCGCTTAACAAGGATTCACGGGTGGTCAATCTGTTGAAATCAGAGCACTACATTTTGGCCACCGTGCTCGATCCTAGATTTAAAGCCTACCTTGGATCTCTCTTTCCGGCAGACACAGGTCTGCTGGGGTTGAAAGACCTGCTGGTGACAAAATTGTCAAGTCAAGCGGAACGCGACCTGTCAACATCTCCTCCTTCACATTCTCCCGCAACTGGGGGTGCGAGGAAAAGGCTCAGAATTCCGAGCCCACCCGCTGGCGGTGATGCAGGGCAGTCTGGAGCGACTGCTGATGCTGACATCTGGTCCGGACTGAAGGACCTGACAACGATTACGGACATGTCGTCTACTGTCACTGCATATGATTCTCTCAACATTGATAGAATGGTGGAGGATTATATGAGTGACCGCATCCAAGTAGGCACGTCACACAGTCCGTACTTATACTGGCAGGAAAAAGAGGCAATTTGGAGGCCCTTGCACAAACTGGCTTTATTCTACCTAAGTTGCCCTCCCACAAGTGTGTACTCCGAAAGAGTGTTTAGTGCCGCCGCTCACCTTGTCAGCAATCGGCGTACGAGGTTACATCCAGAAAATGTGGAGAAGATGATGTTCATTAAAATGAATTATAATCAATTCCTCCGCGGAGACATTGACCAGCAGCAATTGCCTCCACAAAGTACACAGGGAGCTGAGATGGTGGATTCCAGTGGGGACGAATTGATAATCTGTGAGGAGGGGGATGTACACGGTGATATATCGGAGGGTGAAGATGAGGTGGACATCTTGCCTCTGTAGAGCCAGTTTGTGCAAGGAGAGATTAATTGCTTCTTTTTTGGGGGGGGTCCAAACCAACCCGTCATATCAGTCACAGTCGTGTGGCAGACCCTGTCACTGAAATGATGGGTTGGTTAAAGTGTGCATGTCCTGTTTTGTTTATACAACATAAGGGTGGGTGGGAGGGCCCAAGGATAATTCCATCTTGCACCTCTTTTTTCTTTTCTTTTTCTTTGCATCATGTGCTGATTGGGGAGGGTTTTTTGGAAGGGACATCCTGCGTGACACTGCAGTGCCACTCCTAGATGGGCCCGGTGTTTGTGTCGGCCACTAGGGTCGCTAATCTTACTCACACAGCTACCTCATTGCGCCTCTTTTTTTCTTTGCGTCATGTGCTGTTTGGGGAGGGTTTTTTGGAAGGGACATCCTGCGTGACACTGCAGTGCCACTCCTAGATGGGCCCGGTGTTTGTGTCGGCCACTAGGGTCGCTAATCTTACTCACACAGCTACCTCATTGCGCCTCTTTTTTTCTTTGCGTCATGTGCTGTTTGGGGAGGGTTTTTTGGAAGGGACATCCTGCGTGACACTGCAGTGCCACTCCTAGATGGGCCCGGTGTTTGTGTCGGCCACTAGGGTCGCTTATCTTTCTCACACAGCTACCTCATTGCGCCTCTTTTTTTCTTTGCGTCATGTGCTGTTTGGGGAGGGTTTTTTGGAAGGGACATCCTGCGTGACACTGCAGTGCCACTCCTAGATGGGCCCGGTGTTTGTGTCGGCCACTAGGGTCGCTTATCTTTCTCACACAGTCAGCTACCTCATTGCGCCTCTTTTTTCTTTGCGTCATGTGCTGTTTGGGGAGGGTTTTTTGGAAGGGACATCCTGCGTGACACTGCAGTGCCACTCCTAGATGGGCCCGGTGTTTGTGTCGGCCACTAGGGTCGCTTATCTTTCTCACACAGTCAGCTACCTCATTGCGCCTCTTTTTTTCTTTGCGTCATGTGCTGTTTGGGGAGGGTTTTTTGGAAGGGACATCCTGCGTGACACTGCAGTGCCACTCCTAGATGGGCCCGGTGTTTGTGTCGGCAACTAGGGTCGCTTATCTTACTCACACAGTCAGCTACCTCATTGCGCCTCTTTTTTTCTTTGCGTCATGTGCTGTTTGGGGAGGGTTTTTTGGAAGGGACATCCTGCGTGACACTGCAGTGCCACTCCTAGATGGGCCCGGTGTTTGTGTCGGCCACTAGGGTCGCTAATCTTACTCACACAGCTACCTCATTGCGCCTCTTTTTTTCTTTGCGTCATGTGCTGTTTGGGGAGGGTTTTTTGGAAGGGACATCCTGCGTGACACTGCAGTGCCACTCCTAGATGGGCCCGGTGTTTGTGTCGGCCACTAGGGTCGCTTATCTTACTCACACAGCGACCTCGGTGCAAATTTTAGGACTAAAAATAATATTGTGAGGTGTGATGTGTTCAGAATAGGCTGAAAATGAGTGTAAATTATGTTTTTTGAGGTTAATAATACTTTGGGATCAAAATTACCCCCAAATTCTATGATTTAAGCTGTTTTTTAGGGTTTTTTGAAAAAAACACCCGAATCCAAAACACACCCGAATCCGACAAAAAAAATTCGGTGAGGTTTTGCCAAAACGCGGTCGAACCCAAAACACGGCCGCGGAACCGAACCCAAAACCAAAACACAAAACCCGAAAAATTTCCGGCGCTCATCTCTAATTAATCTATATATGTATGGTGACCATAAGCTCATTAGTGCAGTGAGACCTATTTCATTTAAATATTTTATTGTAATCTAATTTTAATTCATTAAATATTATTGTATTTTTAATGACAATCCATCTCAGTCAGCGCTGTCTCATTCCTGTTTTTCCTGTTTGTATGTTTCATATACACCTTATACACACAGCCTGAAGGTAATTTTAGCCAATATTTTTTATAACTTTGTGCATTAAAAAAGTGTGTCTACATTCACACAATTCATTTATGTTTCATATACACCTTATACACACAGCCTGAAGGTCATTTAATACAATATTATTAATAACTTTGTGTATTAAACAAAGTTTGTGTACATTGAGCCATCAAAAAACAAAGGTTTCACCATCTCACTCTCACTCAAAAAAGCCCGTATTTCAGAATATTTGGATATGGGATACTCAACCAGTATTATTAGCAACAGCAAGCCAGCACAACCTCCTTATCCAAACCGAGAAAATGGCTGCTGCGGTGTGCATTAAAAAAACAAGTTTGCAAGAAAAAGTGCACTTTTTTTTTTTGTGTTGCAATGACTCAGTATTTTCTGTGTGATAGATTTCAATGCTGTGCTGAAATGGATACAGGACACCCCTTATAAAGCTGAAATGTTGTTGACACATACAAAACTCAGACCCTACGTGTGGAGCTATAGGGGGCAAGTACAAATTTAGTTTCAAAAAACAGCTTATTTATTAATAAACACATAATTTTACACCTGATTATGTTATACAACTAATTTATACGGTTTTATCTTACATAAAACATTGCCAACATTTTGAATATAAACATGCAATGTTTTTACAAACGATATTAGGATATATATATATATATATATATATATATATATATGATCAGCACTATCTCGCGTCTATATTTTAGCAACATTTAGAATTAATACGCGCTTATCAATGTCTGACAAATATTGTTAATGAATCCATAGCATTTAAAAAAAACTATACAGCTTGTCAGTGAAACGGCATTAATATGTTTAAAATATTTAGCTCGTCAAATAATAAAAGCATTTTAGTTCCCATATGACGTAGAATGATTTTACTGATTTGTACTATTTGTTATATGTGGTAATTTTATACCCTCATTAGGCGTTATCAATACAGGTTAGTATCTATAAACCATCAATTAAGTATTATTCTTATTATTAGATGGGTTAGTGCAGTACAGTTAAAATGGATCTCTCTATATATCTCTTAACCACTAACTGCTGCTAATTGATAATATATCATTATTCATAGCGTGTATGCAATTTTACATCCGACAACACGTCAATTACAAACCTAAATTCTCATAGCACTAGTGATAGATCTTGATTAATACTCAGACATGCCTGGTCATGTCTGTTTGCACTATTAGTTCAACCATCAGTCACAAGCAAATGTGACGATTTGTACAGCTTTACAAATTTTCATAGCTGTAACAGACCTTAATTACACTGCAGCTTTCTTGTCTGTTTGGGTGGATCATTCAACTATATGTAAAAATACACAATCATAATAAAGATACACAAGCCTATAGTCAAATCTTAATTAAAACAAACTGCTTGTCTGTGTGTACTGGTCAATAATGGATTACTCATCTGTCACAAACCTCATAGCTTGAGTTCACCTATCAGTCACAGATTCCCATACATTTTGTGTTATATCACTATGTGTGCAAAAATAATGCTAGATACGTTTAATCAACATTTAAACACAGAATTATCCAATGCATAAAGCTTATCAACGCCGCTATAACTATCTGGGTTTAATACGGTGTAATACGCATTCTTCATTAACACAGATTTATTCCACGCATAAAACTTATCAACGCCGCTATAACTCCCTGGGTTTAATACGGTGTAATATGCATTCTTCATATGCTTTTTTCAGTTAGCCGACCCTCGCAAGACGACGCTTCTTTTGTCCACAGGCATAGCAGCATACACTTTTATAGATATCACACTCGAAACCAATAAACAGCATTCATAGCTTGCATGCTTATTTTATAAATCAATTGGAAATAACATTTACTGGTGCAACTAAGCATTAACAACACACAAATCAATTGGAAATAATATACAATAATGTAACATCTAAGAGTTAATACACAGGAGGCTTTTCAATGTTTAAACAACACTTATAACTCATTTGTAAGCTTATGTTATATAAAACATGTATCACAATGCTTCTTTTGTCTGCAGGCATACTAGAACACACTTTTATAGATATCACACTCGAATCCAATAAACAGCATTCATAGCTTGCATGCTTATTTTATAAAACAATTGGAAATAACATTTACTGTTGCAACTAAGCTTTAACAACACACAAATCAATTGGAAATAATATACAATGATGCAACATCTAAGAGTTAAAAAAAAAAGAAAAGCCTCCTGTGTATTAAGTCACAAAGTTTTATTGAAGAAGGAGAAGCAGTGACAAATGGAGGTAATTAACATACTCAGAGCGCAAGAAAACTAGAATAACATCAACATAAACATGTTGAAGTACATAGACTAGAAAATTAAGTGTATGAGTTTATCTCTTTTTTTTTTTTAAACAAACCCAAAAACAATCAAGAATTAGGAAAGAAATAGAAAATAAGAAAGAATTTTCCGAAGGGCCAACCAGTGGAACCCTTGGGAGGGCTTGTAGGAAAGTACAAAGACAGTCAGAGGGAAAAAGAAGCAGGGGTGATGATGAAAATTGAGGAGAGGAAAGCATAGAGACAGATAAAGAGTAAAAGAACAAAAACAAACCACAGACGAGGGGAGAGCGAGTCGGGAGAAAAGAAGGGTGAGGAAAAGGGTAGGGAGAACTAGGAAAGACCTGGGAGAGCTACTTGAAATTTAGCGTACCAAGGTGTCCAAATGCTGTGGAATTTATCCACTCTGTTGTTTATCAAGGAGGAAAGGTATTCCATCTTCGCTACAAACCAAACACGATTCATAAGTTCAGGACGGGTGGGAGGGGTGGGAAGTTTCCATGATTTAGCAATCTGGAGTTTAGCTGCACAGGCTATATGCAGAGCCAGTTTGTTTTCAGGCTTGGATAGATGACAGGCTGGGGCACACAGGAGAAGCGTCTCAGGAGGGAGGGGGGGGGGGGGGGCAATCCGGGATAAGCAACTGAATAAGGATTCGGACCAATGACCAGAAAGTGGCTATCTTCGGGCAGCTCCACCAAATATGAATATACGAGCCTACTTGACCACATTGACGCCAACAGAGGTTAGAAGTGTTTGGATATATTTGGTGTAAGCGTTCAGGAACCAAATGCCAGTGTGCATAGACTTTGTAGGAGTTCTCCTTGATGGAGACGCTAATAGAACATTTAGAAATATTCAATCGAACAGATTCCCATATGTCATCTTCTAGGGAAGTCCCCAAGTCAGTTTCCCATGCAAGTTCATGTGCTGTACGAGGAGTTGAAACTGGAGACAAAATGGACTGATAGAAAATAGAAATAATGCCTCGATCCGTGGAATGGTACATACAAAGGCGTTCCATTGGAGTCGAGACATTAGGAAGAGGTGTTGTCCTAGTAGAGGACATCACGAAATTTCGAATTTGAAGGTATTGCTAAAAATAAGAATTCGGGAGAGAGTGCTGTGTTTGAAGGTCTGCAAATGAGTGCGGTACGTTGTTATGAAGTAGATGACGAAAGCAGGAGATGCCTGCTCTAGACCAGTTGGAAGCAAAATTATAGGATCGGCCCGGGGTGAAGGAGGGGTTGTTCCAGATGGTAGTTAGGGGGGAGGGATGTGTTGAAGTGAAAGTTTAACTGGAGTGGAGTCCCACACCGATAATGTTAGGGATATTGTTGGCACTGACTGAATGGTTTTAGGTCTGTGCAAGCGAGGGAGCCATGGAAGACGAGAGACTGAGTCGACCTGAGCCAAGTCACTCTCCAAGTCCACCCATCTCCTCGTGTGTCAGAGAATGCCAGGCAACTAGTTCTCGATAGTGAGGGAAGGCCCAAACCACCACACGTAGAGCTCTGCTGGAGAGCCTCCCTACACAATCACGGCTTCTTATCATTCCAAATGAATTTACCATATTGGGTCTGGAGGGATGATAAAATCCGGAGAGGGACTGGGACAGGGAGAGTCTGGAAGAGGTATAAAATCTTGGGGAGGACATTCATCTTAATAGCATTAATCCTGCCAATCCAAGAAATGAAATGTTTTTTTCCATCCTAAGGTGTTTTGAGATATGCCCTTAAATAAGGAAGGAAAATTTGCGTCATAAAGAGAATCGTAAGATTTGGTAATATGCACACCCAAATATTTAATGGAGGTATGATGCCATGCAAAAGGGAAGTTGGATTTCAGAAGATTCAGCGTGTTGAGAGGGATGTGTAATGGGAGATCCTCTGATTTGTCATTGTTCACTTTATATCCAGAGAGGTCCCCGTAGAGTGTTAATTCTTTGAAAAGGTTGGGTAGAGAAATTAACGGGTTAGTGAGGGTAAGGAGGACGTCATCCGCAAAAAGGGAAAGTTTGTAGTGTGAGTCTTTGATAGAAAAGCCCGTAATGTCCGGGATAAGACGGATGCGACAAGCGAGAGGTTCGATTATCAGAGCGAAGATAAGGGGCGGTAGGGTACATCCCTGTCGCGTACCGTTGGTGATGGCAAAGGAGTCTAAGAGAATTCCGTTCGCTAGGACAGAAGTGGAGGGGTTGTGATAGAGTGCTGAAATGGCTTGGAGAAATTCCCCATGAAAACCAAAGCTACGGAGAGTTTGATCGAGAAAAGCCCAGGAAACCCTATTGAAGGCTTTCTCCGCGTCTAAGGCCAACAGAAGAGAAGGTAGTTTGACAGAGTTAGCATGATGGATCAGGTTAACGGTACGTCTGGTGTTATCTAGAGCTTGGCGTGAAGGGACAAATCCGACTTGGTCGGGATGTAAGAGACGGAAGAAGGGGGTTCAGGCGTAGGGCAAGTATTTTTGCAAAAAGTTTCAAGTCGGTGTTGAGAATAGAAATAGGGCGGTAATTAGAGACCTGTTGTTGATCTTTACCAGGTTTGGGAATAACAGTAATCAGTGCTTTAGTAGTTTCGCTATGGAAGAATTCCCCATTAAGGATTTTATTAAAAGTAGACGTCAAATGAGGGACAAGAGAACACTGGAATGTTTTATAGTAAGCAAAGGGTAGGCCGTCCAGGCCCCGGAGCCTTAGAGAGCTTCTGTAGTTTAAGAGCCACAGATACTTCCTCATCAGATATAGGCTTACATAATGCAGTGGATGAGGGAGAATCCAACCGCAGCAGGGAGCATGAGGTCAGGAAGTCAGAGATGTGTGTGTTTGAGACAGATAGAGAGGATGTACTGTCTGGGGAGTTATACAAACGAGTGAAGTATTCCTTAAAGATAGAGTTCATGTCTGAGGGATTATAGTGTATATTACCGTTAGGATCCTTAAGCGAGACTATAGAAGAGAGGGCTTTGCATGCCTTTAATTTATTTGCTAGGAGGGCATCATCCTTGTTGCTTTTCTCATAAAATCGCTGATTCAGCCAACGTAGAGATTTATCTATCTTTTCTGTTAATAACGCATTGAGAGTCGATCTAGCTGCCATAAGCGGTTTATAGTTCGAGTCCATGGGACTATGCTTATGAAGAGAGTCTTGGATTTGGACCTGATCAGTGAGATTTCTAAGTATTGCTTTGTGTTCCCTATTGCAGTGAGATGCAAAGCTAATTACATGGCCTCTGAGGACGGCTTTGTGGGCTTCCCAAACTAATGGGGAACATCCTGAGTCAGGATTGTTAAGAGAAAAGTATTCTGTGAGTAGGCCAGCTATCTTGGATTTGAAGGAGGGAATTTTAAGAAGTGTCTCGTTCAAGCGCCAAGAAGGGCGGGAAGTTGGAATGTCCAATAGATCAAATGCGGATGTGCCAGAGGAGTGATCCGACCAGACATTAGGGATGATCGATGAGGACAAAATGTGATTAGAGGCCGGAGGGCTGCATAAAAGGTAGTCAAGTCTAGAATAGAACTGATGGGGATTGGAAAAAAGTGTAGTCCTTGGAGGATGGGTTAAGAGCGCGCCAAGTGTCGAAGAGAGATGCTTCTTTAATAAGTTTAGAGAAAGTGCTGGATATATGACAGGTGCGAGGGTGTTTCTGGGGAGCGGATTTATCTAAGAAAGGATCTAGAACTGCGTTGAAATCCCCTCCTAGAAATACATAACCCGTTCTATGTTTTTGGAGAGCCGTGAAAAAGGATTTCAAAAAACGTTGTTGGCTCGTGTTGGGAGCATAGAGGTTAGCTATAGTCACCTCCAGGTGCCCCAGCCTGCCAACCAGAATGATATACCTCCCCTCTGCGTCAACATGAATCATGCTTTGAGTGAAGGGGAGTTTATTGCTTATCAAGATAGCGACTCCGTTATGCTTAGATTCACTCGAGGAGTACAACACAGTGGAGAATCGTTTGGAAGACAAAGTGGGGTGGCCAGATCTCTTAAAATGTGTTTCCTGAAGTAGAACTATGTCTGCGCATAGAGTGCGGATTGTACGGAACAAGTGAGAGCGTTTATGGGGCGTGTTAAGGCCCCGGACATTAATAGAGACAATGGTAAAAGGCATGGTGCTGAGAGAGGGGGGAGTGTAGAGGGGGTATTGAAAAGGGGGAGCAGAGGGAAGGGGCCGACTCGCTCAAGAGAAAGAGTTTAGAGAAAAAAATTAGGTGGTAAAGGAGCAGAGTACTCAATTCGAATTGAGCAAAGTAGAGAAAGTTAGGAAAAAGAGGAAGAGCAGGTTACTCAATACAAAGGAGGTTGGTACTCTATAATTAGGACTTAGTGGTCCAGAGAGGCGAGGGAACAAAAGGTCCAATTGGCCACAAGGGAATAAAAAATAAAATAAAATTGGGAGTGGTGGAGATCTAATTGAGAATCACCAGAAAATATATTGAACAATTATCATCTGAAAATACCAGAAACTTTTCGGAGCACAAAGGTACACACATGTTAAAACAAGTATGGGCAACAGGCACAGAGGGCCCACAATGCGGCATGTGGAGTCTGGGAGAAAACCAACGGAGAAGCTGGCGAAGTATGTGAGACCTCTGCGCCCGTGGACCCGAAACAGATAGAACTTGCAAATGTTAGGACAGTGGGAGGGAAAAGACCTAACAGTGCAAGGAGCTAAAAATATTGCAATGGAAATCTAAGATAAACATTAATTCCCTGTACCGGGAACAAATTAACAACGGAAGGTAAAATGCAGCATCGGGGTGAGCTAGAGTCAAACCGTGGCCAAGATAAGCATGCAAGGTTAGGGGTGATTGCTAGAAACCGAAATTTTACCACCCTGGTTACTATAAACATAGTGGGGTAAATTTACTAAGGTCCCGATTTTGACCGAGATGCCGTTTTTTCATCAAAGTGTCATCTCGGTAATTTACTAAGCAATAATCACGGCAGTGATGAGGGCATTCGTAATTTTTTGGAAGTCCAACAAAAAAAATACAAATGAATACACCATCGGTCAAAACGCGGCTGTTTAAGTATGAATCTCGGTAATTTACTAAGAAGTGCAAAGTATAAAAAAAAAAAAACACTGCCGTGAAAAATTACAACTCGTAAAAAAGTGCTAAAAAAAAACAGACCTGCTTTTTTTTTCCGTGATTGGATAGGCATGCACGGATCCATGAGATCCGTGCATGTATATCAGTGGGAAGTGGTGGGAAAGTGATTATTTTCTCAATAAAAATTGCGTGGGGTCCCCCCTCCTAAGCATAACCAGCCTCGGGCTCTTTGAGCCGATCCTGGTTGCAGAAATATGGGGGAAAAAATGACAGGGGTTCCCCCATATTTAAGCAACCAGCATCGGGCTCTGCGCCTGGTCCTGGTTCCAAAAATACGGGGGACAAAAAGAGTAGGGGTCCCCCGTATTTTTAAAACCAGCACCGGGCTCCACTAGCTGGACAGATAATGCCACAGCCGGGGGTCACTTTTATATAGTGCCCTGCGGCCGTGGCATCAAATATCCAACTAGTCACCCCTGGCCGGGGTACCCTGGGGGAGTGGGGACCCCTTCAATCAAGGGGTCCCCCCCCCCAGCCACCCAAGGGCCAGGGGTGAAGCCCGAGGCTGTCCCCCCCCATCCAATGGGCTGCGGATGGGGGGGCTGATAGCCTTTTGTGATAATGAAAAGATATTGTTTTTAGTAGCAGTACTACAAGGCCCAGCAAGCCTTTCCTGCATGCTGGTACTTGGAGAACCACAAGTACCAGCATGCGGCGGAAAAACGGGCCCGCTGGTACCTGTAGTACTATTACTAAAAAAATACCCAAAAAAACACAAGACACACACACCGTGAAAGTAAAGATTTATTACATACATGCACACAAACATACATACATACTTACCTTATGTTCACACGAGGGTCTGTCCTCTTCTCCAGTAGAATCCAAGGGGTACCTGTTGAATAAATTCTACTCACCAGATCCCAGGTCCCAGGGTCCTCGGGGCAACCATTTGTAATCCAGGTACTTGCATAAAATAAGAAAACGGAAAGCCGAGCCACGAACTGAAAGGGGCCCCATGTTTTCACATGGGACTCCTTTCCCCGAATGCCAGAAACCCACTCTGACTTCTGTCTAAGTGGGTTTCTTTAGCCAATCAGGGAGCGCTACGTTGTAGCACCCTCCTGATCGGCTGTGTGCTCCTGTACTGTCTGACAGGCGGCACACGGCAGTGTTACAATGTAGCGCCTATGCGCTCCATTGTAACCAATGGTGGGAACTTTCTGCCCTGCGGTTGACCTAAAGTGACGTCACCGCTGAGCAGAAAGTTCCCACCATTGGTTACAATGGAGCGCATAGGCGCTACATTGTAACACTGCCGTGTGCCGCCTGTCAGACAGTACAGGAGCACACAGCCGATCAGGAGGGTGCTACAACGTAGCGCTCCCTGATTGGCTGAAGAAACCCACTTAGACAGAAGTCAGAGTGGGTTTCTGACATTCGGGGAAAGGAGTCCCATGTGAAAACATGGGGCCCCTTTCAGTTCGTGGCTCGGCTTTCCGTTTTCTTATTTTATGCAAGTACCTGGATTACAAATGGTTGCCCCGAGGACCCTGGGACCCGGGATCTGGTGAGTAGAATTTATTCAACAGGTACCCCTTGGATTCTACTGGAGAAGAGGACAGACCCTCGTGTGAACATAAGGTAAGTATGTATGTATGTTTGTGTGCATGTATGTAATAAATCTTTACTTTCACGGTGTGTGTGTCTTGTGTTTTTTTGGGTATTTTTTTAGTAATAGTACTACAGGTACCAGCGGGCCCGTTTTTCCGCCGCATGCTGGTACTTGTGGTTCTCCAAGTACCAGCATGCGGGGGAGGCTTGCTGGGCCTTGTAGTACTGCTACTAAAAACAATATCTTTTCATTATCACAAAAGGCTATCAGCCCCCCCCATCCGCAGCCCATTGGATGGGGGGGGGCAGCCTCGGGCTTCACCCCTGGCCCTTGGGTGGCTGGGGGGGGGACCCCTTGATTGAAGGGGTCTCCACTCCCCCAGGGTACCCCGGCCAGGGGTGACTAGTTGGATTTTTGATGCCACGGCCGCAGGGCACTATATAAAAGTGACCCCCGGCGGTGGCATTATCTGTCCAGCTAGTGGAGCCCGGTGCTGGTTTTAAAAATATGGGGGACCCCTACTCTTTTTGTCCCCCGTATTTTTGGAACCAGGACCAGGCGCAGAGCCCGATGCTGGTTGCTTAAATATGGGGGAACCCCTGTCATTTTTTCCCCCATATTTCTGCAACCAGGATCGGCTCAAAGAGCCCGAGGCTGGTTATGCTTAGGAGAGGGGACCCCACGCAATTTTTTTTTTTGGATTTTACAGTGTTTAATTTAAAAAAAAAAAAAAAAATGAACCCCAGCACGGATCACACAGATCCGGCCGAGATTCATTGTAAAAAAGTCGGCAGTGTTTTGCTAATCACTGCCGTAAAAATAAAAAATAAAACACGAATGACATCGACATCGGAACAAAAGAAAAACCCGAATACGACAGCTTAGTAAATCCGTCGTAACAAATTCAAAAAGTTGCAGTTTTACACTTTCGATGTCATTCGTGATTGAACTTTGACCTGAAACGGGAAAACACGAACGTTAGTAAATTTACCCCAGTGAGTTTGAACTGCTGCAAAGAGTGACCACGAGACAATTCCAGTAAAAGAACAAGAGGCATCGTGGGATGGGGGTGGGGATAATAAAAAAGGGGGAAGGGATGGACATATACAGTAAGTGAACAAAACATTGATATCCTTACAGTCGTATAACAAGGGGTGATTCCCATACAGCAAACAATCAATGAAAAGTTATAGAAAAATCTAAGAAGAGAAGTAAGCATAATGGCAGAGATTTTTCAAGGGCCGAGGTGATTATCAACGGAAAGGAAAAAGGGCTGGTAAGCAAACATCCAACCAAACGCATAGTCAAATTTTAAGTTGAGTGGTCTGCCCCAGCAGGGGGTCCAGCTTCTTCTATGTGAGAAAGCAAATCCTTGCCCTCACAAAGATCTCTGATGACTGTTTTTCCCTGAAGATCAACGATCAGCTTGAAGGGGAAACCCCATCGGTAACAGATGTTCCTGTCCCGTAGGGCCTTTGTTAGATCACGGAGTTTCCTCCATTTAGCTATGGTTAGAGGGGCCAAATCTTGGAAGAACTGTAGTTTAGATGAATTGAAGAGTATATGAGGCTTTCCACGAGTAGAATTGAGGACCTTTTCTTTATCTTTAAACTTGAGAAAGTGGATTACCACATTACGAGGAGGCTCACCATCCCTAGGCTTAGGGCGGAAGGCACGGTGAGCCTTTTCTATAGGAAATTGTACATCCCCCAGGTCCGGTATCAGAAAGTAGAAAATAGTGTGAAGGTAGGGTTTGAGGTTATCCACACCGACGGATTCAGGGATGTTTTGGATGTGCAGGTTGGATCTGCGTTCGCGGTTCTCACGATCCTCATTTTTAGTATGAAGTTCAGACAATTCTGAGACAATGTGGTCCAGGTCACGACCCGTATCGTTTAGAGCTTTTTGGAAATGGTCCTGACGAGATTCCATTTTGGAGGCTCTGGAAGCGAGGGATGAAATGTCCGTCTTAATGGAGGCCACCACTTTGCCCAATTTGGACTCCAGAGAGTCCTTAAAGTCCGTAATAATGGAGCGGAGAGCTAAGATATCATCCTTAGTGGATGGAGCAGAAGGCGGTGTGATGGAGTTATCCACAGAATCGTGAGGAGGGGAGGGGAGACCCCGATGTTGGGTATTCTTGGTGCCCCTGGTAAAATGTTGAGAGATATCAGCACTCCCTTGTTTAGGAGTCTTGGACGAAGATTTCTGCATGTGGACGAGACCAGTGTAAAGTATTATACTATGAGATATGATCCATCAGGGGAGAAAGGAAGTCCAAAAAATATGGGGCAGGGTGGGGGAGGCAAGATGAAGGGGGGAAAAAAAACACCCATGGGAGACCACGCACCTTACTTTAAGGTGGTCATAGAGCCGGGGGCGGGTATGGCGGTAATGCCGGCAATGAGCACTCCACTACAGGGGTAGGAGAGAGTCCCCCAGATAAGGGCACGGCCGCATCGTGGATAGGAGAGTAAGAGTCCTGGATATTAAAGCAGGCCAGGCAACTGTATAATATGTAAGCCTGAAGGGGGAAAAAAACCCAAACAAAAACTGACAGTACAGGTATCGCTGCCTCAGTGTGCAGCCTATAGCCCTGACTGCAGTGTCAGCAACTCAGCAATATGGCCACCGGTGACCACACAGACAGCACCCCTCAGCTCCCCCCACAGTACCTATAGGAGTAGCTTCTGTCCTAACAGCTGTGAGGGAACCCACGGGAGATAATTGCTCGCCCCTTCAGATTGGAGTAGGGACAGGATCGCTCCACCAGATCCCTGTATGCAGCCCCCTAGATGGCGCTGGACATTGAACTTCGTCCATTGACCTCACCCAGCACAGGGCCGCAGGAGAAAGCCGGCAGCAGCAGGTGGGAGCGCTGATGAGAGCATGGCCGGGAGCCGCTGATGAGAACATGACAGTGCAGACAGCTTCCAGAGTCAGGTAATTCTAAGGGGAGGACCGGCAACTTCCAGGACCTCTGCAGCAGTCTTCAATCTCAGGCGGGCACCATCCGCCAGTGCCAGCCGGGACTCTTGCTGTATGCAGCGCGCACCGGCTCCCGGCGTGCAGACCCTCGGTGAGTACTTAGGGAAGCGGGGGTGAAGAAACTAGGCCGGGCGGATGCCAGCCGCGGGTAGCAGGCGACCGTCCGCGGACTTCAGGCGGGCCAAGGCAGTGACGAGGGGAACTCGCGGTCCCGGCTTCAGTGGGGCGTGGAGGCCGCAACCCGCAGGGTCGGAAATAACCAGCCCCCGGCTCCGCAGCTTAGCTCCACCAACACAAATGTGTCAGAGTTGAAGAGAGAGAAAATACCCTTAATTTCATCTAAAGACACAAATTATTGATATGTGTATTTGAAAGGGTTATCTCTAACAGCGGATTGTTCTTTCAATAAAATGTTATTATCCATTCATGTGGTCAATTGCACTGCTGGTATAATGGGAAGTGATTGTTAGCGCACCCTGATTCATATAGAGAGAGAAAAAGAAATTGGAGGTGTGAGCACAAGCCGGGTTTAAATGGAGAATGTCTGTGGAACTACAAGTCCAAGTCCAGATTGTTAGATCCAAATTAAAACAGGTAAAGTCTCCAAATAATCTGGCAGCACACTGCCGTTTAGATCAGCTATCGTCCACCCCGTTCTCCTGTCTCCCAACAGGGAAAGATTATGTCTAGAGAAAATAGAATAATGGGGGGCACCAATAGTGCATTAAAAGATGACAATTTATTGATACATCATAAAACACAGGTATAAAAATGTAAGCGTACCAAAGATGGCGGTATAATCACCGCTGATACATTCGTTTTAAAATCAAAGATACAAGATGGATTCACCACTGCATGTTGCCTTGTTCAGCGTCCATCCATGAGCCACGCCCCTACCGGTTTCGTCACCAGGACTTCATCAGAGGGCTTGTCTTAACATTTCCCTTAGAGCTTTTAAATCCTAAAAACCTGTTTGCATTCTCCAATCAGTGTTACACATTAACAGGTTCAAGTAATCATTCATTAGTGAGTGAGATTTATCAACAACACATACATTTACACAGAAAAAGACTGTCTAATACAAATGAATATCATGCAGTCATATTTTATCCTAAAATTACACTGATAAAACATTTGTAATAAATGAACAGTTACAAGCAGCAAAGTACACCGTTCGTTAAACCAAAAAAGGAGTGAGTTCATAACCTTCATTTAATCCATCTGGAGATAAAGTATTCAAAGTAATGACCTAGAAGGTTTCTCGTCTGTTAAGTCTATTTATTCTATCCCCACCACGTTTATCCACAGGTATATGTTCCAAACCTAAAAATTTTAATGAAGATGGATCACTATTATGGCACTGTTTAAAGTGCCGGGGGACACTATGATTATCCATATTATTTTTTATATTTCTTAGATGTTCTAATATCCTCAGTTTTAGAACTCTTTTGGTTTTTCCTATATACCTCTTTCCGCAACCACATTCCAGCAAGTATATAACATGAATAGTGTTACAATTAATAAACTTATCAATTTTATATTCTTTTACAGGAGTGCCCCTGTCCTTAAATGATTTCATGCCTTTCATACCGTGGCTGCACACTTTGCACCTGCCACATGTGAAAAACCCTTTAATCTGATCAAACATGTTGCCATTGGAGATTTCCGTTGCCAAGGGGAGTAAACTTGGTGCCAGGTGTGTTTTCAAGTTCTTAGCTCTTTTAAAAACTGCATCCGGCTTTTGTGACACATGTTCTGCTAACACCGGGGTCCATTTGTATAATATCCCAATGGCGTGTCAGAGACTTTTGAATGTCACTATTAAAAGAGTTATACTGTGTTGTAAAGGGACAAAAAATTACACCCTCCCTATCCTTTTTATTTTTATTAGTTTCTTTATATTGTAACAGATCTTTTCTTTCTAGACTTCTTGCTCTTGAAATGGCTGTTTCTATTAAAGGGATAGGATACCCTTTTTCAATAAACCTTTGTCTATACACTTCTGCTTGTTCTTCAAATTTGGATATTGATGTGCAGTTGCGTCTAAGTCTAATTAGTTGAGAATAGGACAAATTTTGTTTCCATTTTCTATGATGGCAGCTTTTATAGTCTAGATAATTGTTGCTGTCAACTTCTTTAAAAAAGGTGAATGTTTCCACATTCATGCTGGTTCCCTTTTGGTAATCCATGGCACTGAGGACTAAGTCTAGGAATTCAATTTCTTGCTTATAAAATTTTGACGTGAAGCTGAGGTTATAGTCGTTAATATTCAAATACTATACAAAATCCCCAAAATCTGATTTATTTCCTCGCCAAATCACGATAATATCGCTGATATAGCGTTTAAATTATATTAAATTGTCAGAATAGGGATTTTCACTAAGAACTTTGTCTTGTTCCCATATCCCCATAAATAAATTTGCCACATTCGGGGCACAAATCGTCCCCATCGCTAAACCACATCGCTGTACAAAAAATGTATCTAAAAATGTAAAATAATTGAGCTCAAACACAAATTTGAGACAGTCTAATAAAAAAGCAATTCTGTGTGTATTCATTTCTGGGTCTTTTTGTAATACCATCTCTATACATTGTATACCTTTAACATGGGGGATAGAAGTGTACAGCGACTGTACATCTATGGTACCCCAGCTATATTCATGACTCTAAAGAAATGAATCTAATAATTGTAAAACATGCATTGAATCCTTAACATAGGTGTCTAGCAACGGAACATATTTTTTAATAAAAACGTCAATGTATTCTGATAAGCAAGGGCGTAGCTACCATAGTTGAAGGCAGTGCAGCTTCTATGGCGCCCAGAGCTGAGAGGGGCCCACCTTCCCTGTCAGAGTTACATGTGTTATAAACATTTTTCACCATTGGGTGGTATGTAGGGGTCCTTTCAAACTTTTTCCTTGGGGCCTACAATATATCTACGTATGTCACTTGACATGCTCACTGTAGTGTGGTATAAAATGCACTGGAGGGCAGTTTAATGTTATATAATATGAACCGGGGCACTGTAATGAGGCACAATATGAACTGTGTGCACTATATATCATAATGTGAATTGGGGATACTGTGCGGCAGCTCTGAAATAGAGCGACATAGGGTGAACTTAAGCACTACTGCAATTCATGAAAGAAACTAGGACACTATTATCGGGTATAACTTTAAATAAGGCTCTACTATGGTTCAGAAAATGAACTAGGACACTATTATAGGGCATAAAAATAACAACTGCTGCAGAGAAGTGTTTCTCTAGAAGCATTGGGACGGGGGCCCTTCAGAATGTTGCTATGGGGCCCACAAAGTTCTGGCTACTCCCCTGTACGGCAGCATAGGGACACCACCACTGGACTGATGCAGGACAACACAGCACCACTGCAGTGGACTGGACTTATACAGCAGCACTGGACATGGCAGCAGAGGACACCACCACTGTGACTGGACTGATGCAGCACACAGTGCCGTTTCTAGCGGCGGGCGAGCCGTGCAACCGCACGGGGCGCCCGCCGCGGCACTTTGTGACTCCTCATCTCCTCTCCTCCCTCTTCCCGAGTGCTCCTGCTCGGGGGGCGGAGTTTCGCGGAATGACGCGTTTGCGTTGTGACGTCACGACGCAAACGCGTCATTCCGCAAAGCCCAGCCCCCAGAGCAGGAGCGCTCGGGGAGAGGGAGGAGAGGAGATAAGCCTGGAAGGAGGAGGCGGCCGGCGCGAGGGACGTGAGTCGGCGGGACCCAAAGAGCGGGAAGATGTAAGTATTATCTCTATCTCTCTCTCCCCCTTCCTTCCCCCCCCCCCACTTGACACCTGCCTGCCGCACTGTGTAAAATGGGGATACCTGCCTGCCGCACTGTGTAAAATGGGGATACCTGCCTGCCGCACTGTGTAAAATGGGGATACCTGCCTGCCGCACTGTGTAAAATGGGGACACCTGCCTGCCGCACTGTGTAAAATGGGGACACCTGCCTGCCGCACTGTGTAAAATGGGGGCACCTGCCTGCGTACTGTGTAAAATGGGGATATCTGCCTGCCGTACTGTGTAAAATGGGTATACCTGCCTGCCGCACTGTGTAAAATGGGGATGCCTGCCGTACTGTGTAAAATGCGGGCACGTGCCTGCCGCGCTGTGTAAAATGGGGATACCTGCCTTCCGCACTGTGTAAAATGGGGATACCTGCCTGCCGCACTTTGTAAAATGGGGGCATCTGCCTGCGTACTGTGTAAAATGGGGATATCTGCCTGCCGTACTGTGTAAAATGGGGATACCTGCCTGCCGCACTGTGTAAAATGGGGACACCTGCCTGCCGCACTTTGTAAAATGGGGACACCTGCCTGCCGCGCTGAGTAAAATGGGGACACCTGCCTGCCGTGCTATGTAATATGGGGACACTTGCCTGCTGTAATGTGTAAAAAGGGGACTTTTTTATTTTTTATTTTTTTTCCCTGTGGTGGGTGTGATGATATCAGATGAGGCCACGCCCACTTTAATGAGATCACGCCCATTGTAATCAGGCCACACACCCTTGTCGGGAGCGTGCGCGCCTTTGGCGCGCGCATGCTTTTTCTTTTTATGGCTATATGGGGGGGGCACGCAATTTTTTTTATAGCAATGGGGGGGGGGGGGGGGCGCATTTTGAAATCTCGCACTGGGAGCCAAATTGTCTAGAAACGGCCCTGGCAGCACAACACACCACCACTGGACTGATGCAGCACAACACAGCACCACTGGACTGGATTTATACAGCAGCACTGGACATATGGCAGCAGAGGACACCAACACTGTGACTGGACTGATGCAGCACAAGACACCACTGTGACTGGACTGATGCAGCACAACACAGCACCACTGGACTGTACTTATACAGCAGCACTTTACATATGGCAGCAGAGGACACAACCACTGTGACTGGACAGATGCAGCACAAGACACGGACACTGAGGACACTGAGGACGGAGACACGTCCTCTCTCTACACTCTCCAATGCCGGAGTGAAAATGGCGGCAACGCACGACTCCTTACATGGAATCCAAACCCTGCAAGAATCCGACAGCGGGATGATGTCATTTTGCCTCGTTCTGGTTTCCGAGTCAGGTGGGAAAAACCGAGCCTGACTCGGATCCGGGCTCAGGTGGTGAAGTTCGGTAGGGTTCGGTTCTCTGAGAACCAAACCCGCTCATCTCTAAATAAGTGGTGTAGAATGTGAAAAAGAAAAATTAAAATAAAAAAAAAAACTTATTCAAAAAAACATCACTACAATCCACTAGAATGCCACTGCAAAGCTGATTATGCTCTTTACATATTCTACTGATTAATAACTTTGAAAATATAACATTTACATATTAAAACAATTATTAGCACACAGTACATATTTGTATTCTAAAATATATCACTCCCCTTATATACTAAAAACAATAAAATACCATCTACACTATGCATCTGTCATGTTAACGTTTCACTATTTCACAAACACAATTTCCAGAGTTTGTTGGGCTACTACTCATCATAAACAGGAACTTCCTACTTGTATGTCTGTTATGATAGTGTTTTTTATTAAATAATGTGTTACAGTAATCTGTTGCAGTGTATGTTTTTTCAACCTGTCCTTCCAGCTGCTGTGGAACTACACATCCAAGCATGGCCTGCCTCAGCGATTGCATGTCTTAATACCCAAACTTTCCCAGGGAATGCTGGGATGTTTTTTTTTCCCACAACAGCTACAGGGACACAAGTTGACCACACATGTTGTTGTATCTAAATGTTACATCATTTGTAAAAAAAAATATGCACCACAATACACTACACAGGGACGTGTTGCAAACACATGCTGTGCTGTGCAAACTCACACAATCATTCACTATACAACATACTTAACACAATAATTAGAACAAATAACAAAAACCACACATCTATGCATAACACATTGCATTGACATTATTCCATGGAAATATGCCTTGAAACACTACTTAATTTTATACACCTAAACACAAAAAACATTACCTCAAAGAAACACTCTCTACCTCTGAAACAACTCCAACTCCAAACCAACTGCAAATCCAACTCAAACTACTCCTGCATACACCAACAAACCACGGATGGCTAGAACATGCTTAAATAGTAGTAGCAATCAAAGCAAATGTACCAATTGTGTATGCATCACCTGTGCTGATTTTCACTAAGCATGCATACGCAGGTATAAAACAAAGCCCCTGAACCATATGCACATGCTACAAGCATGACCTAGCTAATGAATACAGGAAAATGCATGCAGAGTATGCAGCATTAAAGAAAAAAGAAGAAAAAAGTTAAAAAAGACTACAGCAGTTGGTACCAGTGGCGTAAGTTTGTCCCAGTTGCCCGGAGGCAAGAAAAATATTGGTGCCCCCTATATATATATATATATATATATATATATATTATTATTATTATTATTTATTTGCTCCTACATAGCAAGCCTGCAGAGATTCTAACTACATGAAACTACTACAAAACCGTTGCAACTAGGCAGATCTATGTAGGGGTCCAACCACACACTACATAAATCTGCTCAGTCACTCACAATGCTGATCATTTCTCTGACAATTAATTTGCAAGTGTCATACCCAGGATTAGGACCCACAACCTATTACACTGGAAGCATGCACCTTACTGATGGAGATATCTGCTACTGCATAGAAAGTATGAGAATTATAACTATATGAAGTTACTTGTAATTGTCAGAGAAATAACTTCATATAGTTAGAATTCTCATGCTTCCTTTATAGGAGCAAATAGCTTCATCACTAAGGTGTCTGCTTCCTGTGTATCTATAATAAAGAGGGTGTGATTTGTAAGGTGTAGTGACTAGTGGGGAAGTCAGCTACGGAAGAGGTACCAGCTGCTGTCAATTAAATTAATTGATTAATGTAGCTGAACACATGGAACAGGAGGAGAGATGCCCCCCTTCAAAGCAGGAGCCCCGTGGCAGCTGACTCCGTTGCCTCCCAGAGTTCTGCTGGTACAGGAACAAGAAGCTGGCTGGGAGGAGACAGGAGCATAACCCAGTAGTGAAGTATCCCCATCTACTGGGCAACAAACACAACAAGAGGCTGGTGTGAGGAAGATGTGGGCCAAACTGAGGAAGATTCTAGGCCAACTACCCAAACGCTACAATTAGGACCACAAAGTGAAAAGGAATGTGAAACTAGTTCTCAGGCTACTGCATCGCAGGCAATGAAACAAAAGAGAAGATGCCAACTACCATTTACCAAGAGGGAGTTGGCCTTTCTCATCCCACAAGCCATTGAGAAGATTCATTTTCGAAATAAAAACATGGGGACCAAGGACAGTATCTGGAGTGAGATCACAGATGCAGTGAATGCGGTGGGACCAATTGTCCGCACACCCCAAGAAGACAGGAGACGGTAAGTACATACTGAGGCACACTATAAAACACTATTGTCTGCTTTTACTAAGATGGAAGCTAGATTTTAGATGTAATGTTACCTATAGCAATCAAGACTATTACACATGTAACCTTCTAGAAGGTGTTAAATAAATGATAAGCTTAATGTTTATTTGGTATGTTTATACCTCTATGTTGAAGTTCAATTTGCATTTTACAATATTTTCTGCTATGTATGTGTACATGTAGAAGTTGTCCAAAGTAATGTAGGGTGTGATATTTGTGACTGCTTTATGTATACAATTGCAATAAAAGCAAAAAATGTTATTAAAATGTAATAATGTTTTGTGTTTTCATCTTTTCCCCAACCACCACAACAACTGTAGTTGAGCTGACCTCAAGTCCCGGCTGAAAATGAAAAAGTCTGCACAGTGGAAAGCTTTGAATGCAACAGGGGGAGGGACACTGCCTGAGACTTTTGAATTTACGGACTTGGAGGAGCAAATGATGGTCTGTGTGTTATATCAGGAGGTGGTAGATGTGTCAGAAATGGACATTGACACCCCTGCCCTTGAATGTCCACATGCCTTGGAAGGTAAATGTTTTTTGTTTTTTATTTTATACTTTATGTCTCCTGTTTTTACTTTTGTCTCCTTTTCCAATCACAGCACAGGAGGTGCAGCTCACTGAGGCTGAGGAGAGGGGAAGCAATGACAGCTCCAGTGTGGCACTGGCAAACCCACCATCCCAGCACCACCCTGGCACACTCCCTCAACCCAGTCTCCCGGAGCTTCTTGGCCAAATTGTCAGCCCCATTGTTAATCCAGCCCTGAAAACAGCCATCCTTTCCATAAGGACAGACACGCATACCAGTACTAGAATACCGTCAGGACTTATGCCACTGGGGACAGTACGAGCTGACCCCGATATGACCAGAACTACCTGGTGTGACCTTTCCTGGAGGGACCCCCGGCTGCTGCAGAGACCGAGAGACCACCTTAGAGGTAGTAAGTACAACACTGCACAATGTTACTGTATGTTAAGTTTTGTACTGTACAGCCAATCAGTATCTACTGTAGTGGCATACTGTTTAGCTTAATGCAAATTACAGTGAAGTACAGTGAGATCACTGGTTGGGTAGGCACTGGACACAGTACATGTACAGTAGTTTCAGAGACAGATTTCCACACATACAGTACAGTACTGTATTCTATATACAATTTTTGTTGTTAATATTGGTAGTGGGTGGCATACAGTAATGTGAATAAAGGTCATGTTAATGTGTGGCATAATGTCTATAAGGGCCCTGCTAATGTGTGGCATAATGTCTAGAAGGGCCCTGCTAAACAGTGGTATCGAGAGTGGGGGGAATTTACTAATTACCTGGAATTTACTAATTACCTGGGCCCAGGCCTGATGCAGGGGCCCAGGTTTGTCACTTGCCTACTCGCCACTCACACACACACGCATACACTTAACAGATCCCTTTTATCTGTGCGGATGCAGTGGAGGGGAGCAATCACACCCCCTCTTTATCTGCTTCTGTATGTGGTGCCCCCTAACCCCTATAAAGTGCTTGGCTATGTTTAATAGGATTTTAATACCTACCGGTAAATCCTTTTCTCTTAGTCCGTTGAGGATGCTGGGGATGCTTCAAGAAACATGGGGTTTAGACGGGATCCGCAGGAGACATGGGCACACTATAAGACTTTGAATGGGTGTGAACTGGCTCCTCCCTCTATGCCCCTCCTCAGACTCTAGTTATAGGAACTGTGCCCAGGGAGACGGACATTTTGAGGAAAAGGGTTTATTTAATTATTTTAAACTAAGGTGAGATACATACCAGCTCACACCACTACCACACCGTACAACATGGCATTCAACAACAATGCATGCAACGGCATGACCAACAACAGTCACAGATTGACTGAACTTAACGCAACATGAGCGTAACTATAACCAAACTGCAGATACAGCCCGCACTGGGACGGGCGCCCAGCATCCTCTACGGACTAAGAGAAAAGGATTTACCGGTAGGTATTAAAATCCTATTTTCTCATACGTCCTAGAGGATGCTGGGGATGCTTCAAGAACCATGGGGTTTATACCAAAGCTCTAGAACGGGCGGGAGAGTGCGGATGACTCTGCAGCACCGATTGACCAAACAAGGGGTCCTCCTCAGCCAGGGTATCAAACTTGTAAAACTTCACAAAGGTATTTGATCCCGACCAAGTAGCAGCTCGGCAAAGTTGTAACGCCAAGACTCCCCGGGCAGCCACCCAGGATGAGCCCACCTTTCTGGTAGAATGGGCTTTCACCGACTTCGGTAACGGCAATCCTGCCGTAGAATGAGCCTGCTAAATTGTATTACAAATCCAGCGCGCAATAGTCTGCTTAGAAGCAGGAGCCCCAATCTTGTTGGGAGCCCACAGGACAAACAGAGCCTCTGTTTTCCTAATCTGCGCCGTTCTGGCGACATAGATCTTCAAAGCTCTGACCACATCGAGAGACTTTGACTCTGCCAAGGCGTCAGTAGCCACTGGCACCACATTTGGCTGGTTAACATTAAATGATGAAACCACTATTGGCAGAAATTGCTGACGAGTTCTCAACTCCACTCTATCAGCATGGAAAATCAAATAGGGGCTTTTGTGAGACAAAGCCGCCAACTCAGAACTTGCCTTGCAGACGCCAAGGCCAACAACATGACCACTTTCAAAGTAAGGAATTTTAACTCAACCTTGCACAAAGGTTCAATCCAATGTGATTGCAAGAATTGCAACACCACATTAAGGTCCCATGGTGCCACTGGGGGCACAAAGGGAGGTTGGATGTGCATCACGCCTTTTACGAAGGTCTGAACTTCTGGAAGGGAGGCCAATTATTTCTGAAAAAAGATCGACAAGTCCGAAACCTGTACTTTAATAGAGCCTAACTTTAGGCCCGCATCCACACCTGCGTGTAGGAAATGGAGCAATCGCACCAGGTGAAATTCTTCCGTAGTAGCCTTCTTGGATTCACACCAAGACACATATTTTCTCCAAATACAGTGGTAATGCTTTGCCGTTACTTCTTTTCTAGCCTGAAGAAGTGTAGGAATGACTTCACTGGGAATACCCTTTCGGGCTAGGATTTGGCGTTCAACCGCCACGCCGTCAAACGCAGCCGCGGTAAGTCCTGATACACGCACGGCCCCTGTTGTAACAGGTCCTCCTGAAGAGGAAGAGGCCAGGGATCTTCTATGAGCAACTCCTGAAAATCTGGATACCAGGCCCTTTTTGGCCAATCCGGAACAATGAGGATCGCCTGAACCCTTGTTCTTCTTATAATTTTTATCACCTTTGGAATGAGTGGAAGTGGAGGGAACACATAGACCGACTGAAACACCCACGGTGTCACTAGGGCATCCACCGCTATCGCTTGAGGGTCCCTTGACCTGGAACAATCTATCTCTGAAGTTTCTTGTTGAGGTGGGATGCCATCATGTCTACTTGAGGAACTCCCCAATGACTTGTCACTTCTGCAAAGACCTCTTGATGAAGACCCCACTCTCCTGGATGGAGATCGTGTCTGCTGAGGAAGTCTGCTTCCCAGTTGTCCACTCCTGGAATGAAAACCGCTGACAGAGCGCTGGCATGTCTTTCCACCCAGCGAAGAATCTTCGTGGCCTCGGCCATCGCCGCTCTGCTCTTTGTTCCGCCTTGGAGGTTTATGTACGCCACTGCTGTCACATTGTCTGACTGAATCAAGACCGGCATACCTCTAAGAAGATGTTCTGCTTGCAGTATGCCATTGTAGATGGCTCTTAATCCCAGAATGTTTATGTGCTGTAGACAAGCTTTCTGGCTTGACCACTTTCCCTGAAAGTTTTTCCCTGTGTGACTGCTCTCTAGCCTCGTAGGCTTGCATCTGTGGTCACCAGGATCCAATCCTGAATCCCGAACCTGCATCCCTCCAGAAGGTGAGAACTTTGCAGCCACCACAGAAGGGAAATTCTGGTCCTGGGAGATAGAATTATTTTCCGGTGCATGTCCAGGTGAGACCCGGACCACTGGTCTAGCAGGTTCCACTGAAACACCCTCGCATGGAACCTGCCATATTGAATGGCCTCGTAGGCCGCCACCATCTTCCCCAGCAACCGAGTGCAGTGAAGAACTGACACCTTTGCCGGTTTCAGAATCTGTTTTAGCATGTTCTGTATTTCCAGAGCTTTTTCAACTGGAAGAAAAACTCTCTGCAATTCTGTATCCAGAATCATACCCAGGAACAACAGCCGTGTCATTGGATCCTACTGTGATTTTGGCAAATTTAGAGGCCAACCGTGTTGTTGCAGAATCGTCAGTGAAAGGGCAACATTCTTCAACAATTGCTCCTTGGACCTCGCCTTTATGAGGCGATCGTCCAAGTACGGGATAATTGTGATTCCCTGCTTGCGCAGGAGAACCATCATTTCCACCATTACTTTGGTGAAAATCCTCGGAGCCGTGGGCAGACCAAACGTCAACGTCTGAAATTGGTAATGACAATCCTGCACAGCAAATCTCAGGTAAGCCTGATGTGGAGGATATATGGGGACATGTAAGTAGGCATATTTTATGTCGACCGACACCATAAAATCCCCCTCCTCCAGACTGGAGATCACTGTTCATAGAGACTCCATCTTGAACTTGAATTTTTTCAGAAAGAAATTGAGGGATCGGTCTGACTAAGCCATCCGGCTTCGGGACCACGAACAGGCTCGAATAAAAACCTCCCCCCTGTTGAGATGGGGGTACCATGACAATCACTTGATTTTGACACAACTTTAGTATCGCAGTGATTACTATCTCCCTTTCTGGAAGAGAAGCTGGCAAGGCCGATTTGAAAAATCGGTGAGGGGGCACGTCTTGAAACTCTAACTTGTACCCCTGGGTTACTATGTCTACTATCAAAGGATCCAGGTCCGAGTGCACCCAGACCTGACTGAAGAGTTGGAGACGTGCCCCCAATGGTGCGGACTCCCGCAGAGGAGCCCCAGCGTCATGCAGTGGATTTGGTAGAAGCCAGAGAGGACTTCAGCTCCTGGGAACTTGCCACAGCCTGTGACCTTTTTCCCCGTCCTCTCCCCCTCGCAGCAAGGAAGGAGGACCCACGTCCTTTTTTTAATTTATTGGAACGAAAGGACTGCATCTGATAGTGAGGCGATTTCTTCTGCTGTGCAGGGACATAAGGTAAAAATGAAGACTTACCCGCGGTAGCCGTAGACACCAGGTCAGTGAGGCTGTCGTCAAACAAGACCCTACCGTTAAATGGTAGAGACTCCATCGCCTTCTTAGAGTCAGCATCAGCATTCCATTGATGTATCCACAACGCTCTCCTTGGTGAGACTGCCATGGCATTGGCCCTTGACCCCAAAATGCCAATATCCCTTACAGCTTCTTTTAAATATGCTGCAGCATCCCTGATGTGACCCAGAGTCAAAAGCACACTATCCCTGTCTAGGGTATCTACCTCAGATGACAAGTTATCTGCCCACCTTTCAATAGCGCTACTCACCCATGCCGAAGCAACGGCAGGCCTGAGTAGCGACCCTGTAGTGACATAAATGGATTTTAGTGTATATTCCTGCTTACGATCCGCAGGATCCTTTAGGGCTGCCATGTCAGGGGACGGAAGCGCCACCTTTTTGGATAGACGCGATAAAGCTTTGTCTACTGTGGGGATTGACTCCCACCTTTCCCTGTCCCCAGAGGGGAACGGATATGCCACTGGAATTCTTTTGGGAACATGTATCTTTTTGTCAGGATTTTCCCAAGCTTTTTCAAAAAGTGCGTTCAGTTCATGAGAGGGAGGAAACGTTACCTCTGGTTTCTTTCCTTTAAACATACAGACCCTAGTATCAGGAACAGCAGGGTCCTCAGTGATATGTAATACGTCTTTTATCGCCACAATTATATACTGAATACTCTTAGCCAGTTTTGGATATAATCTGGCATCACTATATTCGACACTGGAATCAGAGTCCATGTCGGTATCTGTATCTGCTATCTGGGTAAATGCACATTTCTGTGACCCCTTAAGGAGTCTGGGCCTGTGACAAAGCATCTTCCATGGATTTCCTCCATGTCTGGTTCTTAGATCAGATTTATCAAATCTTAGTCAACTTAGTCACATTTGCGTTTAAAACACTCAACATATTCACCCAATCATCCGTCGGCGGTGCCGACACGGTCACTCTCACATTATTTTCTGTCCCCACTCCAGCCTCCTCCTGGGAAGAGCATTCGGCCTCAGACATGTCGACACACACGTACCGACGCCCACAAACACACTGGGGCTATAGGAGACAGACCCACAATAAAGCCTGCCAGAGAAACACAGAGAGAGTTCAGCCAGCTCACACCCAGAGCCTATCCCGGTACTGAAGCAAGTACCAAGACTGGCCAGACCTGCTAGCGCTTTTTATATATATATATAATTTAGCACCAAATCACTTGTGCACCCTGTTACTTGTACAGCAGTGTGGAGTTCAGGGCCAGCGTCTCTGCAGCTTCTGTGAAGAGAAAATGGCGCTGGTCAGAGCTGTGTGGGCTAAGCCCCACCCACTACATGGCGCGCTTCAGTCCCGCTTAAATAATCTTTATACTGGTGGGGGTCCCTTAACTAGTGCCTGGGCACTGTTATATTTTATGCCAGTGCCGTTTGAGGTTCCCCATGCTGCCCAGGGTGCCCCCCTGTATCCTGCAGTGCCGTTTTATGTGTGGGAGCATGGCGCGCAGCGCCCCCGCTGCGTGGTACCTCAAATGCTGTCTTCTGCTATCACTGAAGTCTTCTGATCGTCTCATACTCACCCGGCTTCTGTCTTCTGGCTCTGTGAGGGGGGTGACGGCGCGGCTCTGGGAACAAGCAGCTAGGCGTACCAAGTGATCGAACCCTCTGGAGTTAATGGTGTCCAGTAGCCTAAGAAGCAGAGCCCTTGAACTCAGAAGAAGTAGGTCTGCTTCTCTCCCTTCACTCTGACGCTTCAGGGAGCTTGTAGCCAGCAGGTCTCCCTGAAAATAACAAACATAATAAAAGTATTTTTCTGAGAAACTCTGGAGAGCTCCTCAGTGTGCATCACTGGGCACAGAATCTAACTGGAGTCTGGAGGAGGGGCATAGAGGGAGGAGCCAGTTCACACCCATTCAAAGTCTTATAGTGTGCCTATGTCTCCTGCGGATCCCATCTATACCCTATGGTTCTTAAAGCATCCCGAGCATCCTCTAGGACATATGAGAAATTATGTTTCTGCAAAGAGGTATGGTCTTAGTTATGTTTCCACAGGACAGCAATGTGGCCACCCCCAACAGGAGATGGCCCACTGAGAGAACGAGGTGGAGGCAGCAGGGCTGAGTGGTCTTCCAGGTCCAAGCACCATTGCCCCAGCTAGTAAGTATGCTGCAATTACTACCTTGATCACCTTGCTTCCCAGGTTTATTGTATACTGAGAATAATTTTTCTTTTTTTCCAACCCTGGTAATATTAAAAATCATCATCATCATCATCATCATCATCATCATCATCATCGTATAGTCTGAGTTTATTTATTTATTTTCAAAATTGCTTCAAGGCTATCTTACATTAGTTATTATTTGTTTTCAGAGTACCAGAACCAGGAGAAGGAGGAGGGCTCTCATAGTTGTAATGCTTAGTACTGTTATGGACCCACTGGTATACTGTTTAGTGATGTGCACCGGACATTTTTCGGGTTTTGTGTTTTGGTTTTGGATTCGGTTCCGCGGCCGTGTTTTGGATTCGGACGCGTTTTGGCAAAACCTCCCTGAAAATTTTTTGTCGGATTCGGTTGTGTTTTGGATTCGGTTTTTTTTTTTTTACAAAAACCCCTCAAAAACAGCTTAAATCATAGAATTTGGGGGTCATTTTGATCCCATAGTATTATTAACCTCAATAACCATAATTTCCACACATTTTCAGTCTATTCTGAACACCTCACACCTCACAATATTATTTTTAGTCCTAAAATTTGCACCGAGGTCGCTGGATGACTAAGCTAAGCGACACAAGTGGCCGACACAAACACCTGGCCCATCTAGGAGTGGCACTGCAGTGTCAGGCAGGATGGCACTTAAAAACATAGTCCCCGAACAGCACATGATGCAAAGAAAAATGAAAGAAAAAAGAGGTGCAAGATGGAATTGTCCTTGGGCCCTCCCACCCACCCTTATGTTGTATAAACAGGACATGCACACTTTAACAAACCCATCATTTCAGCCACAGGGTCTTCCACACGACTGTGACTGAAATGACTGGTTGGTTTGGGCCCCCACCAAAAAAGAAGCAATCAATCTCTCTTTGCACAAACTGGCTCTACAGAGGCAAGATGTCCACCTCCTCCTCATCGTCCGATTCCTCACCCCTTTCACTGTGTACATCCCCCTCCTCACAGATTATTAATTCGTCCCCACTGGAATCCACCATCTCAGGTCCCTTTGTACTTTCTGGAGGCAATTGCTGGTGAATGTCTCCACGCAGGAATTGATTATAATTCATTTTGATGAACATCATCTTCTCCACATTTTCTGGAAATAACCTCGTACGCCAATTGCTGACAAGGTGAGCGGCTGCACTAAACACTCTTTTGGAGTACACACTGGAGGGGGGGGCAACTTAGGTAAAATAAAGCCAGTTTCTGCAAGGGCATCCAAATTGCCTCTTTTTCCTGCCAGTCTGACGTGCCTACTTGGATGCGGTCACTCATATAATCCTCCACCATTCTTTCAATGGTGACAGAATCATATGCAGTGACAGTAGACGACATGTCAGTAATCGTTGGCAGGTCCTTCAGTCCGGACCAGATGTCAGCACTCGCTCCAGACTGCCCTGCATCACCGCCAGCGGGTGGGCTCGGAATTCTTAGCCTTTTCCTCACACCCCCAGTTGCGGGAGAATGTGAAGGAGGAGCTGTTGACGGGTCACGTTCCGCTTGACTTGACAATTTTCTCACCAGCAGTTGTTTGAACCTCTGCAGACTTGTGTCTGCCGGAAAGAGAGATACAACGTAGGTTTTAAATCTAGGATCGAGCATGGTGGCCAAAATGTAGTGCTCTGATTTCAACAGATTGACCACCCGTGAATCCTGGTTAAGCGAATTAAGGGCTCCATCCACAAGTCCCACATGCCTAGCGGAATCGCTCTGTTTTAGCTCCTCCTTTAATGTCTCCAGCTTCTTCTGCAAAAGCCTGATGAGGGGAATGACCTGACTCAGGCTGGCAGTGTCTGAACTGATTACACGGAAAAGGAGGGTTTTTGATCCTGCACCGACCTGGATTCAAAATACGTTAGTAATCGAATAGTGGCCAGAAATGGACAATGTTTGTGGAAATTCCTATCTGTCCGTATGGCGGTGCGCCCAGAGTCAAAGATAAGCAATTGTATATACACAAGGAGAGAAGTATGACTCTTGTTTGGGCGCACTCTTATTTCAGTATCTAAGTGTTAATAGATAGGTATTGTGCCTAATAATCAATAATGTAGTCTTTATTTCTGCTCTTTAGAATACATGGAAACTCAGCAAGACATATAAAGCATAAGTAACCGTGGGTAAATCAAATGGGAGATGTATACTCCAAATTGTGAAATGTTCAGATCTTAATTATGCCTGGATAACTGCATATCGGAAGATAGCTACATATTATGCTGCTTCCATCTGCCAAAGATCTGTACAAACTGTGTTTGTATTAATGCACCCTTAGTTGGGTTAAATACGTGAGTGGGAGAACCCACACACTAATAGGCAATTCAATTAATCAGCCACTGTCAGGGATAAGTCGTGACGAATGGAGGTTCAAAAAGTAGTAGAATTGAGTATAAGTGGTGATACTGCTGTTGGTGTTGTTTCTATAGGGAAAGAAATCCTCCTACTTCACTGGGTATTCCCTAGAAGTCGCCCTTCTAGGTACTGACCCAGCCCACCTCCGTTTAGCTTCCAAGATCGGACGAGATTGGGCGTGAATGCAAGGGTATGATCGTAGAAAGGTTTGACCCTATACCACCAATGAGAGTGCACCGAAACGGAAGGATTGAATCCTCCTCAGAAAAGAAATATTGATAGGACTGCGTGGGGAAGAGGGGATAGGAGCAGTTAGATAGGTGTGAATCTGCTGTCCACGTTAGACTGATTACTATATTACTATAATAATATTTCACAACATTTAAACAACATGGCTCCACGTGAGTCGCACAGGCAGAGATGGACCAAGCAGCAAGCAGATGGCACTGACAATTATTAGATAGCAGAACTCAGTACTCTGCAAAATTCTGCTTCTGACAAAAGTATATTTTTTAAGCATAAATAAAACATGACACACCCTGCCACACACAAATTTTAAACCAAATGAGAAAGAATTAGGATCCACCACACAAACACAACAATACATAGCACACTAGTAAGAGGAAGATGGCTCTGGTGTTTATACACATAAACTCACAGGCTACAATACATCCAAACAGAAAGAATACATTTCACTAAGAGGGAGTTATCCATTCTGGCCACACAAGCCAACTCCAAAAATACATAGAGGCAACATCAAAAACATGGGTGCTGCCCATCTGGAGAGACATCATTTTCTTCTTTTTCTCCCCGCCTGAGGCTGTTCTTCTTTGGAAGGTCTGCGGAGCGACCTTCGTTGGGCCTGCCCAGTGGGCTGTTCTTCCTGGGCAGGGGCAGGGGAGGGAGCCGATGTGGGTGGCTCTCTGCCACTGTGGGCAAGGGAGACAGCGATGGCCTGGAGCCCTTGCAAGATGTTATTTGCAAGGCTTTGGAATGAGGAGGCAAGTTGTTCTTGGCCCTGCCTGATCTCTGCCAGACCTTGGCAGAGTTGAGCAACACCTTGCTCAACACAGGTTCGGTGCTCAGTGAGCCGGACAGCTATCTGGCTTACCTCCCGGATGACCCCGTCTTGAAACCGATTTAGGCTCTCGCCATACCTAGCGATTTCAAGCAGGATCTCCGGGATAGCAGAGGGTTGGGTGGGGGGGCCAGTAGGAACCTGCAGAGGTGGGATTTGTTGGCCCACACTGCCAGACTCACTAGGTCCCTCCACCTCAGCCTCAACCACATAACCGTCCTGTGACTCAAACGGATCACCCCCCTGTGCTGTGTTTTGTGGCAAGCAAATAGAAGAATGTGTGGGAAAAAAGTTGGATACAAAATTAGTTTATTATTATAAATACTGTCAAAATTACAGACAACTAAATGTGTAAACTTACCTTCCAAGTCATGTCCCGTCAGGATCTCAGGCAGGTCCGTGTCCATATGAGACACCCCTTGGCCCTCCTCATAACTGACACAGGGCATCGCCATCTCCTCCAAGTCAGTATACTCCACAGCGACAGGTGCTCCTCCACCTGTAGCCCTTGAGGCATTCCACTCCGCAGCCCTCTTTGCCTTCAGGCGGGATTTGAAGTCGGCCCACCTACATATGTATTGTGAAAGAGGGACAAAGTAGAGTCTTATTATTTGTCTAAGCTAATATATAGGACACGTGTTCTGCTTGTGTTTGCTAGACATAACATCACATGTAACTACATTTTTTAGTCAACTTATCACTGAAAAATGACTGTCAATATGCACTTACCGTCGTCTCACTTCCTGTGATGTTCTGACGACAGAGCCAACTTCATTCACAGATTTTGTGATGTCTCTCCAGATGCGATCTTTTGAAGCCGCCCCCATGTTTTTTGGCCCTCTATGGATTTTGGACATGGCCTGCGTGACCAAGACACGCAA
The DNA here is from genome assembly GCF_028390025.1 of Pseudophryne corroboree. Classification (NCBI taxonomy): domain Eukaryota; kingdom Metazoa; phylum Chordata; class Amphibia; order Anura; family Myobatrachidae; genus Pseudophryne; species Pseudophryne corroboree. The sequence goes on along the minus strand of NC_086451.1, from coordinate 143,378,500 downwards.
CTCCCTCTTAGTGAATGCAGGCTGTCTTTTCTTCCGTCTGGAGGTAGCCTGTGAGGTTTCTTCTTGTTGGTCATCACCATCTTCCTCCTCACTAGCAGCTTCTGTCTGTTGTGTTTGTGTGGCTAAAGCCAATTCTCCCTCAGTTTGGTCACTATGTGTGTGTGGCAGGGTATCCCCAGTCAATTGTTGTGGTTCAGAAGCAGACATTTGCAGAGTACTAGGTCCTGCCTCTTCAACATCCGCAGAGGCGTATTCCAACATGCGCCTTTGGCAATCTAGGCGTCTTTTCCGCAATGCCATCTCCTGCTCTGCAATGCGGTCCATCTCTGCTGCGATTTGCTCACGAGAAGCCATGTTTGTGATGACGTGTGTACGCCGAGGTGTGTGCTTATTTATACCTACGTGCGTAGCGTTAATTCACACAGGTGTACACTGTTAATCTGGTTAATGATTGCACTGCTTATTTAAGGGCCTACTTTGCACGCTGTGAGTGTAGGTAGTTTGGAGTTTCTTTCACTTGAGTTTGTTGGCTTGTGCGTGAAGGTGCTATAGGAATTTTCAGAGTGAGTAATTGTCAAGCATACATTTGTCCTTTCGTTTGCGTTTAGAATATAGTCAGTGTAGCATTTTGTCTGCGAATTTTCGTTTGTGAGTATTCTGGAATTCGTCTTGTTGTTCATTTTTTGATTTTAAAGTGTTTATTTTATGTTGATTGTTTGTTATTCTTTTTTACACATATATATTTTGCTAGTCCATTTTTGCAAATAAACCTGTGCTTCATTGCTTTTACTGACATTTTTGTTCTCTTGTAGGAGAATTGTTTTGGGTGACGTAACCCTAGTCTATTTTGTTTATTTTGTGTGCTATATAACACAAATAGTTCCTTGCTTTATTTTGGATCAGGTAAGTTCCCTGGGCCTGTGTTGGTGCCTGTTTGGTTTATTGGTCTGTATGTTGTTTTTGACTGTCATATTTGCTCTCTTGTAGGAGAATTGTTTTGGGTGACGTAACCCTAGTCTATTTTGTTTATTTTGTGTGCTATATAACACAAATAGTTCCTTGCTTTATTTTGGATCAGGTAAGTTCCCTGGGCCTGTGTTGGTGCCTGTTTGGTTTATTGGTCTGTATGTTGTTTTTGACTGTCATATTTGCTCTCTTGTAGGAGAATTGTTTTGGGTGACGTAACCCTAGTCTATTTTGTTTATTTTGTGTGCTATATAACACAAATAGTTCCTTTCTTCATTTTGGATCAGGTAAGTTCCCTGGGCCTGTGTTGGTGCCTGTTTGTGTTTGTTCAAAGTGTTTTGATTATGTTTGTTTTCCATCTTGATAATAAATGTTATGTTTTTTACCGGGATTGATCAGCAAAGTAGTGTTGTTCTTGACTGGACTAGCTACTAAAGGGCTAACTTTTTGTTTGTTTTATTTAAATGTTTTTAACCAATTATTCATAATTTTGTAGTAGGTGTTTGTGATGTGTTTGATGTTCTGTTTTTTTAAATAATAGTATTTTTAACAATTACAATTTAACATATGTAGCTTTCATTATAAAAATAATGTTGTTTTTCTTTTTTGTGATAATATTCTTTTTGGTCCTGAATTGACCCCAGAAAAAATGTCTTACGCTCCTGCAGTAAGTTGACACCCCCTTTTTTTACAAATTTTTTGTTTGCATATTTTTTGGACTTTGTTTTTGTCTTATTCAACATTTTTTTTTTTTTTTATAAAAGTGTGTGATGTCTATATTTATCGCAGCAGAAGCCCTACCTCCCCAACCCACGCCAGCACTCCCACCCCAACCGCCAGCCCCACAACCACAACCGGCTCCTCATCAACCAAGGCAACGGAGGCATGCTAGGCCACCAATTTTCCGACCCCGTGTCCTACTTTTTGGGATGCCAGATGATGTGGTTGTACGTAGATACAGGCTGCCACCACATCTAATCCTAGACACTCTCTCCATAATAGAGAGTGATCTGGAGTCTGAAATTCGGTATCCTACAGCAATACCACCATTGACACAATTCCTTGCTGTGTTACATTTTTTGGCAACAGGGTCTTACCAGCATGTGGTTGGAGACCTGGTTGGCATGTCGCAGGGCCAGTTCAGTAAGGTCCTGCGGCGTGTCTGCCAGGCTTTCCTCAAGCGTGTGAAGCAATTTATTGCTATGCCTTTGGATGTTGGTGCCCTAGATGTGGTGAAGCGGCAATTTGCGGAAGGTGGTAGTCGCTTCCCACATGTTATTGGGGTTGTGGATGGCACACATGTAGCTATTCAGCCACCAAAACATAATGAAGAAATTTATAGAAACAGGAAACTGTTTCATTCTCTGAATGTAATGGTTGTTTGTGGGCCATCCCTCCAGATCCTTTCCCTGAATGCAAAGTTTACTGGAAGTTCCCATGATGCGTATGTCATTAGACAATCAGGGATATGGCACAGATTAAGATCAAGTCAACGAGCAGACATGTGGTTATTGGGTGAGTTGTTGCACATATTTCTTTCAAATTTTTTTTTTTCTTCAAAATTTACTATTTCTAATTTTGGTTTTTCCTCAAACAGGAGACCGTGGATATCCTTGCACCCCCTGGCTCATGACTCCTTACCGTAATCCCAGGCCAGGACCACAGACGGCATTTAACTCCGCGCTTACTGCCACTAGGCAGCTGGTGGAGCGCACAATTGGGGTCCTTAAAGGGCGGTTTCGTGTGCTTCACCGCACTGGTGGCGACATCATGTATTCGCCGGAGATGGCAAGTAAACTAGTGGTTCTGTGCGCAATACTACACAATATCGCGGTAAGGAGTAGCGTAGAGCTTCCTCAGACAGAGGAATTGCCTGATGAGGAGCCAGGGGTTGTTCGACACTTCGGTGGGGGGAGTGTTACACGGAGGGGGAGCCAAGTCAGGGCAAGCATTGTTGCTGAATATTTCAGGTATAGTGTTTTTATATTATCTTTTTTATCCAAATTAAAATCACAGTATGCTTATGTATTATTTGTAATGTTGACATTTTGTTTGATATTGTAAGGTCATTGTGTAATGCTTTTGGTGTGTTGGAATGTGTAATTTTTTTGATACTAAAAATCCGTTAACACGTTAAGCTTTCAATTTTAGATTTGAAATGTAAAAAATGTGATGATGCTAAATAGTGTCCTTATTTGTTTTATATCCTAAAATCCTGATTATTTAAACAAACACACAAACAAATGAAATTGAATGTTGCCCACTTTGTGACTGTCCAGCTGAATGATCACACAAACTGTGGTGAGTACACAGATATTTGTAGGAATTTTTTCAAAACTGTGTGTCTCTGTGTCTGTGTTTGTGTTTTTTTTTTTTTTTGCTAAAATTTTTGCTAATGCGAATGCGTATTTCCGCTCGTGCGAAATAACACTCTGCTCTTCACAGCATTGCAAAGATCAATAAAGTTATTAGAAATGACAACATAGATTTTTGACCAATCACATGCTAACAGACACTATAAATATATGCCCAAATAAGGAAAACGCCATTGCCATGATGCGTGCTGCACCTTTCACCAGGCGGGAGCTCCGCGTCCTGGTTGCGGTGATGGACCGCCGCGTAGGCCGCGTTGGGCGCTTCATCCCAAATCGGGTTAAGCGCGAGGCCTACGCGGAGGTCCGCCGCCTGCTGCGGACTCGCGTCCGCAGCAGGCGGACAATCATCCAACTAGCGCGGAGATGGAGTGATCTCCGCAGGAGGACGCCAGAGCTGTTGGCGGAGATCCGCCAGCAAATACGGGCTATGCATGCACGCAGTAAGTTACATTACATAAGATTCTTAGCAAAAATTTAAGAAATTTACACTAAGTGGTAGGCTAATTGCAACGCTGATTGTCCATTTTTATAACATAGGACAGTGTGTGTGGTTAGGGCAAACAGTACTGACTGTAGCAAAGTGTCACCAAACAAGTGCATGTTTTCCAGAATTAATAACCAGGCAGGAAACTGTACCCAAATACTTGATCAGTGCTGTCTATATAATAAGGTGCCTTGAATAGTTATCTGGTGATGTTGCCTAGACCAATCAATATGACTCAATGGAATAGATTAAGGAATGAGCTTCAAAGTAAAAGTTTTGACTCATTTTGTTTGCTGTGGGCAACATGATGATGTTTTTAAAATGTGTATTTTTAAGAAAAACAAACCACAGTCTTTTACATGGAACAGAACAGTGATTTTTCAAATTGTTTAGTATGTAATTTAACATGCAAAATAAATTTTATCAAAAATATCATTATAGGACGAGAACAACGGCAGACCTCTCAGCCCCCTTCCCCTTCCCAGTCCCCCTCCCCTTCTCACTCCCCCTCCCCTTCTCACTCCCCCTCCCCTTCGCAGTCCCCCTCAGCTACCCAGTCCCCCTCAGCTACCCAGTTCCCCTCAGCTTCCCAGTCCCCCTCAGCTTCCCAGTCCCCCTCAGCTTCCCAGGCCCACTCCACTTTCCACTCCCCTTCTCACACCACCTCTCTATCTCTTTCTGTGACCCCTTCTCCTCCTTCCCATACCCCTTCTCCTTCAACTTCAAACTCACCTTCTCAGCCCCCCTCACCCTCTATTGGCTTAACTTTCTCTCCGCCCCCCTCGCCCTCTCAATCAGACCCACCCTCTGAAATTACATCCCCAATCCAGCCTCCTTCCCCCATCCAGCCTCCTTCCCCCTTCCCTCCTCCTTCCCCAATCCCTCCTCCTTCCCCAATCCCTCCTCCTTCCCCCATCCTGCCGCCTTCCCCCATCCAGCCGCATTCCCCACCCAGTGAGTGGGCAGAAGAAGCCCCTGCTGAATTAACTGTCAACCATCATGTTGCAGAGGAAAGTAAGTGTTTTAACATGTTCTCCAAAAATGATTACCTACTTACACTTACAATGCCAAAACATGCAGTGTTGTACTGTTGGAATTCTTGTACCAAGGACAAATATTTGTGTTATTCTTCATGGTCTACATGTTGTATTTACATTTTTGTGAGTGTCATTATATGTACAGTGTTTATGTGTGCAATGTTTTGTGTGTCCACTCTAGGTCGACACTCATTAGGTCGACAGGGTTGCCAGGACAACAGGGTTTATATGTGTTAGGTTTTCAGGGAAACAGACCTGAGTGGAGTTTAGTATGTTGTTGGTCTTTTACACTTGTGCCTGTGTAGTCTTAATATTTGCACTTACAAATCACATGCTTCACTTTGTTATGCAGCCTAATGACACACTGATTTGTGGTGTGAAAGTTACACTCACAAAATGATTATTGGCTAAAGTCAAACCTGTTTGACCTTATTTAGTAAGGTCAGCTTTCAGGGAGTGTGGGCATGCTAGGATCTGTTGTCCTTCTGAAGATGTTGATATGCAGTGTGATGATGCAGGACCAAACCCATAAAAAAAATCATAAATACACTCCAGATGTAAATGAATGCCAACATGGTGTAACATTGACGAAGATGGTAGTTATCTTTAACATGGGATGTCGCCCATAGCAACCAATAAGATTATACTTTACAATTGGGGAACCACTTCTACAAGATAATATTCTTATTTTTCCTTGTTTGCTATGGGCAACGCTCCATCTTAAATATAACTCACATAGTAGTAAATGTACCCCATGGTCTCGTAAACGGAAAAAATTTAATAAAAAAACCCAGAGCAGGCTTGTGTGTTTTTCTGCTAATGATTGTACCATAAAACAGCCATGATGTAGTAACTTTGCCATTAAGCAGGCCTGTCCAAACTGCGGACCTCCAACTGTTGAGAAACTACACATCCCAGCATGCCCTGACACAGCTTTGGCTTTCCCTGGCCCCAAAACTGAGTCAAGGCATGCTGGTATATGTAGTTTCACACCAGCTTGAGGGATGCAGTTTGGACATGCCTGCATTAAAGTGTGCTTTGTGCCTTGCTTGTATAATAAGTAATGTGAGTAAGTTATTAATGTTTATGTTATCTCTTAATTTCAGATGTTGCCGTTGGAGATCCCACATCTTTTGCGGCCATTATTGGCAACATGAGGATACATCTCCAGGCCTTGCTGGGTCTTGTTGACCAAATGCAAACGTTGTTTTAATTTTTGTTTAAAAAATAAATAAATATATGTTTATATTATAAAAAAAACAAAAAAAAAAAACAAAAAATAAAATTTGTTTTCAAGTTAAGCGGGTGTTTATTATTTATTAATGCAATGAAGGAACTGCAGAATGACGAACAGACATTTATTACCTTAAACATTTCATACATCTAACGTAAGTTTGTTTAAAATGTAAAAAAGACATATGTTGTTATTGTCTAAATAAACATGCAAACACCTTCATTCACATACTAAAACTCTACTTAAAAAATAAAAATAAAAACATTAGACCAAGCACATTGCAAACATCTATATTTATATTAAAATTCTAAAATAATTTAGGTACAATTATGGCTACAAAGTGTTCTTCAGGTATTTTAAAAAGACTTAATTGATCATGAACATTACAATTCATTTCACTAATTGGATTTGTAATTGAGGAGGGCTTGTGGACTTTTAATTTGAATGTGTTATTCCACTTAATAGTAAAAAAAAACCATTGTGGTGCGTTTGCCCGCAAAAGTGAGCACTTTTAATGATAAATGTGTAAATATACTACAACTTAGTATTTTTACGATGAAGTATGTGTTAATGCGATGGTTTCGCATTGCTGCGATGTTTTCGCATTGCTGCGATGTCATTTGGCGTACGCCCACTTTGTGTAATACTGCGTACGAAAGAGCAAAAATACGTTGGGGGCGGATGTTCGCAAATTTACTACACTAACGCAACTTTGCAAATATGTTGTGCGAACGAAAAACTGAGCGATCAACTCGGAATGAGGGCCCTTGCTTTTTATAGTAAGAGCTAATGTATGAAGCAAATAGATTATGCCCTGTGTAATAATCACTTGGGTGACATGCCCTTAGAAAGCAAAAACATAATACACACAGTTTGAAATTTGACAGAAGCAGACTGTTTGCGAGATCGCACACCACCTGTCACTATTTCATGAGGTGTGAAGAAAAAACATATATTTCACAATGTACATAGACAAAGTGGATATGCTATGCTCATTCACTGGGAATACCAGCAATATAAATAGCAGGAATAACCCATTCAAATGTCAGACATGAAGGTGCCCTTAGGGAACAGACGAGGTGCCCGCAGAAAAATGCGGAGCCACAAATTGCCTGCCCCTATCACAAGGTTGTATCACAATGTACCCACATAAGAGAGTACACACATATGTAAACAGCCTAGCTGGAAATCCCAGCAATATTGGTTACACAATTCCTTTCAAAGGTACAAAAGTATTTTCTAAAGCATTGGTGACATAAATTCATTCAAAGGTACAGAAATATTTTGCTAAAGCATGAAATCTGAATCAATAAGGCATTAAGTGTCCCCCATTCGAATGTCAGACAGGCAGGTGCCCATAAGGGACACATATAGAATCAGCCTGAAATCTGAATCAATAAGGCATCAAATATCACCTATTCAAATGTCAGACAGGCAGGTGCCCATGAGGAATAATCAGCCTAGCTGGAAATCCCAGCAATATTGGTGACACAAATCCTTTCAAAGGTACAAAAATATTTTGCTAAAGCATTGGTGACACAAATTCATTCAAAGGTACAGAAATATTCTGCTAAAGCATAAAATCTGAATCAATAAGGCATTAAATATCCCCCATTCGAATGTCAGACAGGCAGGTGCCCATAAGGGACACATATATAATTAGCCTAGCTGGAAATACCAGCAATATTGGTGACACAATTCTTTCAAAGATACAAAAATATTCTGCTAAAGCATGAAATCTGAATCAATAAGGCATCAAATATCACCCATTCAAATGTCAGACAGGCAGGTGCCCATGAGGAAAACGCGTTTCACCCGGTCACGGGCTTGTTCACTTCCATTCTGAGCAGTTTGTACAGATCTTTGGCAGACGGAAGCAGCGTAATATGTAGCTATCTTCCGATATGCAGTTATCCAGGCATAATTAAGATCTGAACATTTCACAATTTGGAGTATACGTCTCCCATTTGATTTACCCACGGTTACTTATGCTTTATATGTCTTGCTGAGTTTCCATGTATTCTAAAGAGCAGAAATAAAGACTACATTATTGATTGTTAGGCACAATACCTATCTATTAACACTTAGACACTGAAATAAGAGTGCGCCCAAACAAGAGTCATACTTCTCTCCTTGTGTATATACAAGTGTCTGAACTGACTTCACGTGTGGCAAGTTCAAAGGGTTGCAGAACCTTGCACAACGTTGAAATCATTCTCCACTGCGCTTGAGTCAGGTGCATTCCCCCTCCTTTGCCTATATCGTAGGCAGATGTATAGGCTTGAATGGCCTTTTGCTGCTCCTCCATCCTCTGAAGCATATAGAGGGTTGATTTCCACCTCGTTACCACCTCTTGCTTCAGATGATGGAAGGGCAGGTTCAGGACTGTTTGCTGGTGCTCCAGTCTTTGGCACGTGGTGGCTGAATGCCGAAAGTGGCCCGCAATTCTTCGGACCACCAACAGCATCTCTTGCACGCCCCTGTCGTTTTTTAAATAAATCTGCACAACCAAATTCAATGTATGTGCAAAACATGGGACGTGCTGGAATTTGCCCAGATGTAATGCACACACAATATTGGTGGCGTTGTCTGATGTCACAAATCCCCAGGAGAGTCCAATTGGGGTGAGCCATTCTGCTATGATGTTCCTCAGTTTCCGTAAGAGGTTGTCAGCTGTGTGCCTCTTCTGGAAAGCGGTGATACAAAGCGTAGCCTGCCTAGAAACGAGTTGGCATTTGCGAGATGCTGCTACTGGTGCCGCCGCTGCTGTTCTTGCTGCGGGAGGCAATACATCTACCCAGTGGGCTGTCACAGTCATATAGTCCTGAGTCTGCCCTGCTCCACTTGTCCACATGTCCGTGGTGAAGTGGACATTGGGTACAACTGCATTTTATAGGACACTGGTGACTCTTTTTCTGACGTCTGTGTACATTTTCGGTATCGCCTACCTAGAGAAATGGAACCTAGATGGTATTTGGTATCGGGGACACAGTACCTCAATCAAGTCTCTAGTTGCCTGTGAATTAACGGTGGATACCGGAAACACGTTTCTCACCGCCCAGGCTGCCAAGGCCTGAGTTATCCGCTTTGCAGCAGGATGACTGCTGTGATATTTCATCTTCCTCGCAAAGGACTGTTGGACAGTCAATTGCTTACTGGAAGTAGTACAAGTGGTCTTCCGACTTCCCCTCTGGGATGACGATCGACTCCCAGCAGCAACAACAGCAGCGCCAGCAGCAGTAGGCGTTACACTCAAGGATGCATCGGTGGAATCCCAGGCAGGAGAGGACTCGTCAGACTTCACAGTGACATGGCCTGCAGGACTATTGGCTTTCCTGTCTAAGGAGGAAATTGACACTGAGGGAGTTGGTGGTGTGGTTTGCAGGAGCTTGGTTACAAGAGGAAGGGATTTACTGGTCAGTGGACTGCTTCCGCTGTCATCCAAAGTTTTTGAACTTGTCAATGACTTCTGATGAATGCGGTCCAGGTGACGTATAAGGAAGGATATTCCTAGGTGGTTAACGTCCTTACCCCTACTTATTACAGCTTGACAAAGGCGACACATGGCTAGACACCAGTTGTCCGCATTTCTGTTGAAATAATTCCACACCGAAGAGGTGATTTTTTTTGTATTTTGACTAGGCATGTCAATGGCCATATTCGTCCCACGGACAACAGGTGTCTTCCCGGGTGCCTGACTTAAACAAACCACCTCACCATCAGAATCCTCCTTGTCAATTTCCTCCCCAGCGCCAGCAACACCCATATCCTCATCCTGGTGTACTTCAACAGTGACATCTTCAATTTGACTATCAGGAACTGGACTGCGGGTGCTTCTTCCAGCAATTGCAGGGGACATGCAAATGGTGGAAGGCGCAACCTCTTCCCGTCCAGTGTTGGGAAGGTCAGGCATCGCAACCGACACAATTGGACTCTCCTTGGGGATTTGTGATTTAGAAGAACGCACAGTTCTTTGCTGTGCTTTTGCCATCTTCACTCTTATAAGTTTTCTAGCAGGAGGATGACTGCTTCCATCCTCAGGTGAAGCTGAACCACTAGCCTTGAACATAGGCCAGGGCCTCAGCCGTTCCTTGCCACTCCGTGTCGTAAATGGCACATTGGCAAGTTTACGCTTCTCCTCAGACGATTTTGATTTAGATTTTTGGGTCATTTTACTGAGCTTTATTTTTTTGGATTTTACATGCTCTCTACTATGACATTCTGCATCGGCCTTGGCAGACGACGTTGATGGCATTTCATCGTCTCGGCAATGACTAGTGGCAGCAGCTTCAGCACTAGGTGGAAGTGGATCTTGATCTTTCCCTATTTTACCCTCCACATTTTTGTTCTCCATTTTTTAATGTGTGGAATTATATGCCAGTATTAGATCAACGTATAATACTGGTGGTCACTGGTCAGCAAAACTCTGCACTGTACTCCTCCTATATAATATACTGGTGGTCCCCAGTCCCCACAATAAAGCAGTGTGAGCACAGATATATGCAGCACACTGAGCACAGATATGGAACGTTTTTCAGGCAGAGAACGTATAATACTGGTGGTCACTGGTCAGCAAAACTCTGCACTGTACTCCTCCTATATAATATACTGGTGGTCCCCAGTCCCCACAATAAAGCAGTGTGAGCACAGATATATGCAGCACACTGAGCACAGATATGGAGCGTTTTTCAGGCAGAGAACGTATAATACTGGTGGTCACTGGTCAGCAAAACTCTGCACTGTACTCCTCCTATAATACTGCTGGTCCCCAGAATAAAGATATTTGCAGCCCCTGAAACAAAGTGAGAGGACGCCAGCCACGTCCTCTCACTATCATTTCCAATGCACGAGTGAAAAATGGTGGCGACGCGCGGCTCCTTTATATATAATCCGAATCTTGCGAGAATCCGACAGCGGGATGATGACATTCAGGCGTGCTCGGGTTAACCGAGCAAGGCGGGGGGATCCGAGTAGCTCGGACCCGTGAAAAAAAAGGTGAAGTTCGGGCGGGTTCGGATCCCGAGGATCCGAACCCGCTCATCACTAATACTGTTACTGTCTTTTTTATTTTCATTTTTTCTTTTTCATGCAGATACCCTCGTCATTGACATGGATGCCTGGGAGGTGGAGCAGGAGCAGCATTCAGGACCTGCCAGCCCTAACCCAGACAGTAAGTATTACAGAACAGTACTTCTCGTTTAATAATCCCCTCCATACTATACACCAGTGGTTCCCAAACTTTTTTCATTCATGGTGCACTAGACTATCAGAATTTTTTTCATGGCACCCCTAGGCCAAAAGTTTCTTATTGAGAAATTTAGAAAGAAATATTAAATTATGTAAATTGTGTTTATATGTCATCCTTTGGTTCAATTGTGTGGTGAGGGACAAGATTTGCTTCTGTTTGTCCACATATTTTAAGATTGGAAGCCACCACCACTGCTTTTGTCTATTAGGTTGATCATAAATAATTTGAATTGGTCCTGGACCACCAACCCAGGGCACCCCTGCAAGTGTCCCAAGGCACCCCAGGGTGCCACAGCACACAGTTTGAGAACCACTGCTATACACTAAAGAAACCATTGGGATATATTCAGTGCTGAAACTAGGGTGGTATGGGGTGATATGGAATACCATTAAAAAAATATGATGGCAGTACTCAGTGTCACCAGCCCACCACTGGGACATAATTTATAAGGGGCATTTTTGTGTGTGGGACATATAATGGTGTCAGTGGCATAACTGTGTGTGGCATAATATGTAATAGGCATTACAGCGTATGGTATAATATATAAGGCATTACAGTGTGTGGCATAATGTGTAATGGGTATTATGGTGTGTGGCATAATGTGTAATGGATGTTATGGTGTGTGGTATAATGTGTAATGGACATTATGGTGTGTGGCATAATGTGTAATAAGCATTATGGTGTGTGGCATAATGTGTAATAAGCATTACGATGTGTGGCATAATGTGTAATAAGCATTATGGTGTGTGGCATAATGTGTAATGGGCATTACAGTGTTTGGCATAATGTGTAAGGGGCATTACAATGTGTGGCATAATGTGGCCATGCTCCCATTGTCATGTAGCCACTCCCCTAGTTTCATGTTCCACCCCCCTCATGACACGTGACCACGCCTATTTTTACTATCAGTATCACTGAGAAAAATTTTCTACTTGCACCACTGGGTATAAAAACTAAGATTCGTGATTGTGCTGATTTCAGACAAGATCAATCTCGGTTGACATTGGCCATTTCAGATTGCAACTTTTTGAGAAAAAACACGGTAATTTACTAAACTGTGTTTTTTCAATTTGCACTCACCGATGTCGATGTAATTCATATTGTCAGGCAGTGTTTTATGGGAGAGATTAGTAAAACACTGCCGGATACTGTATAACACAATGAAGCCCGGCTGGATCAATAAGATCCGTGCAGGGCTTCATTGTGTACAGTATTTAAATAGTTAAATATTAAAAAAAAAATGTGTTGGGTCCCCCCTCCTAAGCCTAACCAGCCCCAGGCTCTTTGAGCCAGTCCTGGTTGTTAAAATACCAGAGAAAAATGCATAGGGGTCCCCAGTATTTATACAACCAGCACCGGGCTCTTGGACCAGTACTGGGGGACAAAAGACATAGGGGTCCCCCATATATTTAAAACTAGCACTGGGCTCCACTAGCCAGGAAGATAATGCCACAGTCGGGGGACACATTTATGAAGGTCCCTGCGGCTGTAGCATTAACACCCCAACTAGTCACCCCTAGACGGTGTTCCCTGGGGGAGTGGGGACCCCTACAATAAAGGGGTACCCCCCTCCCAGGAACCCAAGGGCCAGGGGTAAAGCCCGAGGCTGTCCCCTCCATCCGTGGGCTGTGAATGGAGGGCTGATAGCCATAATAAGTGGTTTGGAAGTACAGGTCCCAGCAAGCCTCCCCCGCATGCTTGTATTTGGAGAAACACAAAACTAAAAAAAAATATATATATATATATATATATATATATACTCACAAAAAATCCTGCGTAGATCAGTCCTCTTCTTTCCCTGTAGGCATCCATGCATTAATAAGAAACAAATCACAAAGACCCGATTCATTGCACTAAAGGGGATCCATGTTTGCACATGGATCTCCTTTCCCCAAATGGCAGGATCCCATGTGACTCCTGTCACTAGAGGACCCACCAGCCAATCAGGGAGTGCCATGTAATACTGCTCTCCTGATTGGCTGTGCACTCCTGACCTGTCAATCAGGTGGAGCGCATAGGCTATAATGAAGGATCGCGGTCCTCCTTTACATTCAATGGTGGGAAAATTGCAGTCTGCGGTTAACTGCAAGGTTAATTAAGCCAGTGGCTCTACTGCTATAGCGAACGTAGTGGAGACAGAGGACACCTCTGTCTCGTACCCATTTTAAGAGGAAAGGCTGAAGAAACACAACCATTTATTGAAACCCTGGCTGAAGGAGCTGAATATAATAATTAACCCACCTAATAAAACGTGGTCCAATGCCGCAGTGGTCGAGGGACCACCACAAGAATGCCCACTCCACCGAATCGAATGCTTTAGCAGCATCAAGAGAAACTATTGTAGAGGAGTGGGCGTCCCTGCGGGAGACCTACAGATGGGTAAAAAAGACATCTTAAATTAAGTAAAGTGGACTGCCCAGGCATGAAACCAGTCTGGTCTTCATGAAACAATTGCATTATCACTGAACTTAACCTAGTTGCCAAGACCTTCACCAAAATCTTAAGATCTGTAGATAACAGCGAAATTTGTCGATAAGGATCAACCTTTTCTGGATCCTTCCCAGGTTTTAATAGCACAATAATCAGGGCTTCTGACATAGAACTAGGCAAAGTTTTTTTATTATGCTGTGACTTCTGGCATTATACTGTATTATACTAAAAAACAAGCAGTTTTATTTAATATGTTTTATGTCAGTGGCATGCCCAGTGCTATTGTTTCATTCCTCCTGTTTGTGTGTGTGTGTGTGTGTGTGTGTGTGTGTGTGTGTGTGTGTGTGTGTGTGTGTGTATGTATGTATCTCTGAAAATTCCTTTTGCAGTTTCCATTTTTTATTACTATTCAAATTTAGGATTCATTATATGTACAGTATGACTAGCAGTTAAAGTTGACTTGTTATTCTTATTTTTATTTTCATCTTTCTCAGTGTACTTTGTATGTTTTCATATGTTTAGTCTATAGTATGTGTACATACAGTACTATAAATTCGATGTACAGTAATAAGAATAGGCTGCAAAAAACCTGTTTTATTGAAGATTATTCATTTATTATTATTTATCAGTTATTTACTGTATATAGCGCACACATCTTCAGCAAAGAGAATATATGCATTCACATCAGTCCTTGCCCCAGTGGAGCTTACAGTTTATTGTGTAAATGTATTACCCGTCATTATTATTATTATTATTATTATTATTATCATTATTATTATCTTTTATTTATATGGCGCCTCAAGGGTTCCGCAGCGCCCAATTACAGAGTACATATGCACATAATGAAAACATGAAAATAGTTACTTACAGTTGAAGACAATATAGGACAAGTACAGGGTAACTAAGCATAACTACACCAGTAGATGACATAGAGATAAGTTTCAAGGTGGTCAAAAAACTGCTGGATTTGGGCAGTTGAGGATTATTAAAGTAAGAAAAGGATAAACACATGAGGGAAGAGAGCCCTACTTGTGAGAGCTAACATTCTAAAGGGGAGGGGCAGACAGACAGGGGTGACACAGATGGCGTAGACCAAGCATGGGACAGAGGATTAGGATGAGATTTGACTGGGTTTGGTAAAGAAGTGTGTCTTAATAGCCCGTTTGAAGTTCTGTAGGGAGGTGAAGAGTCTGAGTGGGAGAGGTAAAGAACTCCAGAGAAAGGGAGCAGCACATGAATAATTTTGGAGATAGGTGGGGGAGGAAGTAATCAGAAGACAGGAGAGTCAGCATGCATTAGCAGAGCGAAGAGGACGGGTGGGAGATTAAAGGGAGATAAGGTCAGAGATGTAAATGGGAGAGGAGTGGGTGAGTGCTTTGTGAGTGTGAGAAGTATGAATTGGATTCTGAAAGGGTAGGGAAGCCAGTGAAGGGCTTGTAGGGGAGGGGAGATGGATGTAATGCGTTTGGTGAGGAAGATGAGCTGGGCTGCAGCATTGAGGATTTGATTGGAGTGGAGAGAGGTAAATGTCAGGGAGTCCAGTTAGGAGAAGATTACAGTAATCCAGTCTGGAAATAATCATTGAGTGAATAATGGTCTTGGTGGCATCCCGAGTGAGAAAGGGTCTGATCCTGGAAATGTTTTTGAGATGAAAATTATAGGTTTGTGAAAGGTGCTAAATTTGTGGTTTGAAGGAGAGGGAGGAGTCAAGGATTACACAAAGACAGTGTACGTGGGGGCTAGAGGAGAGCGTCGTGCCATCAATGGATAATGAGATTGTGGGAGGTGAGGTTGTGTGGGAGGGTGGGAAGATGATCAGCTCAGTCTTAGACATGTTGAGTTTAAGAAAGCGCTGGGACATCCAGGAAGAGATAGGAGAGAGACAGTTGGAGGTATGAGTGAGGAGAGCTGGGGAGAGATCAGGTGAGGAAAGGTAGATTTGAGTGTCATCAGCATAGAGGTGATATTGGAAGTTAAAAGAACTAATGAGTTCACCTAAAGAGGACGTATAAAGAGAGAAAAGAAGAGGACCAAGAACAGAGCCTTGGGGGACACCAACAGTGGAAGGGGGGGGGGGGGTAGTGTCCTGAGAGGAGACAGAGAAGGAACGATCAGATAGGTAGGAGGACAGCCAGGAGAGGGCAGTATCATGCAGACCAAGAGAGTGAAGGGTTTGCAGAAGGAGAGGGTTGTCCACAGTGTCAACAGCAGCATAGAGGTCAAGAAGATTAAGCAGAGAGTAGTGGCCCTTAGATTTGGCTGCATGGAGGTCATTGCAGACTTTTGTGAGGGCAGTTTCAGTGGAGTGAAGAGAACGGAAACCAGACTGGAATGGGTCAAGCAGTGAGTGAGAGGAAAGAAAGGCAGTGAGGCGATTATAGACAATACACTCAAGGAGTTTGGAGGCAAAAGGGAGGAGAGAGATGGGTCAATAGTTGGAGAAAGTGTTTGTATCAAGGGTAGGTTTTTTAAGGATAGGGGAGACAAGAGCATGCTTGAAGGCAGAGGGGACAGTGCCTGATGAGAGGGAGAGATTGAGAAGGTGGGCAAGATGGGAACAGGCAGAAGGAGAGAGGTAGCGGAGGAGGTGGGAGGGGATAGTGTCAAGTGAGGAGGTGGTGGAGTGGAGGAACAGATGAGAGCAATGACTTCCTCACCAGATACATGGGAGAAAGATGTCAGAGTTGTTGTGAGGGAAGGGGAGGAGTGGCAAGGGATGGGTGGTGTCTGGTTGCTTGTCTGGTGTTATGTGATGTGCTGATGTATGGAGTCAATATTGGATGTGAAATAAGTGGCAAAGTCAAGAGCAGACAATGAGGAAGGGAGAGGAGTTGCTGGGCAGAGGAGGGAGTTAACAGTGGCAAAGAGGCGATGGGGGTTGGAAGACTGGGTAGAGATGAGAATTTTGAAGTATGATTGTTTAGTGAGGGAAAGGGCAGCACTGAAGTATGAGAGCATAAATATAAATGTTATGGGGGAGAAGCGGTATCATCGTAAGTTATGTGCGCTATACCGCTTCTCCCCCATGTATGAAGGCAGCTGTGTCTGCAGTGTGACAGGGGCGCTATGTTTCCCTGTCCTTATCAGTGCTACTTTCTAAGAGACAGCAGGCCAATAAGCATGGGCAATGTATGAATGTTCAGCAATGCTGACCGTTCCAACACCAGCAGCTGTCAATTTCGACAGCTGCAGGTGGCAATGCCAATTCACCACAGCAGGGACAAAGCTGTATCTGGCTGTGGTGGGTGCCAGCTCCAGAGTGCGCTAGGGATCTTGCGTGAGGAGCAAGATCCCACGCAGGCACACTGGAGCTGGCCGGGACAGGGAGACACAGCACTTCAGCACTGAGCTGAAGCTCTGTGTGCCCGGGGGACATCGCCGGAGGGGGGAGCTTTCGCTCCACTACTTCGGCAGACAAGATGTTTTGTACATCTTGTCGATGTCTCTTCTTGCTTCGCCTCGGCATAGCTGACCCTAACCAAAATGATGCCCTAGGCAAGATTTTGTCTGGTGCTCCCTAGCACCGCCGCTAGTTGTGCCTCTAACACTGCATCCCTTCCCCAGCACCATCACCCCTTGCCCATAGCAGTCCACATTTTGGTGCTCCTACCCCTTATATTTTAAACAAAAACAGTGCGCAAATTTGGTGCACAGCCCAAAAACTGGCATGCTCTTGCTGGAAAGGGGCATGGTACTCCCAATTCAAATTACACAACACAGTAGTGCCCCTAATTGACACTACATCACACTGAATTGCTCCTTATTCACATTACACCACACCATATTGCTCTTTATTCACATTAGACCACACAGTAGTGCCCTATCTATAAGTTACACCACACAGTAGAGCACCTTATACACATAATGACACACATTAGTAATGCCTTTACACACATAATACCATGCAGTAATGCCCCTTACACATATGACACACATTATTAATGTCCATATTAACATATTGCACCTTACACATTATTCCAACCTCTATAAATGCCCTTATCACATAATGGGGGTAATTCAGATCTGATTGCTAGGCAACGATTTTTGCTGCCCTGTGATCAGATAGTTTCCGCCTACAGGGGGAGGGAGAATTTGCTGTGCAAGTGTGTGTTCGGATGTGTAGCAGAGCTGCACAAACTGATTTAGTGCAGTCTTGCTCAGCCCAGGACTTACTCTGTCACTGCGATTGTATCCTTATGCATTCAGATTTTTTTGCACCATCCTGTTCCTGACCAGCGATCACCTTTGCTGCGGTCCGTCGCGCAACTGCATTGCGGCTCAGATGCATGTGCAGTTCAGATCTGATTGCACACTGTGTGAAAACGCACAGCAGCGATCAGGTCTGAATTACCCCCAATGTCCCTTACACATATGCCGCACATTATTGATGCCCTTATACACATAATGACACACATAATGCCCCTTACACATATGCCGCACATTATTAATGCCCTTAAACATATAATGACACACATAATGTCCCTTTTACATATGCCACACATTATTAGTGCCTTTATACACATAATGACACACATAATGTCCCTTTCACACATGCCGCACATTATTAATGCATTTATACTGGAGATGAGCGGGTTCGGTTCGTCGAGATCCGAACCCCCCTGAACTTCACGTGGTTTACACAGGTCCGAGGCAGCCTCGGTTCTTCCCGCCTAAGACGCAAAACCCGAACGGGGGAAAACATCATCATCCCGCTGTCGGATTCTCGCGAGATTCGGATTCCATTCGCCGCCATTTTCACTTGTGCATTGTTGATTGAGCGGAGAGGATGTGGCTACGTTCTCTGCCTGAAAAGCTCAATATCTGTGCTCAGTGTGCTGCATTGTGGTGACCACCAGTATATAGTAGTACAGTACAGTAGGCCATTGCTGTATCTTGCAGCGACGTGTCAGACTCAGTTCTAGTATCCTGATCAGTGCTCAATCTGTGCTGCATTGTTGTGAACAGTATATAGTAGTACAGTGCTGCATTGTGGTGACCACCAGTATATAGTAGTACAGTACAGTAGGCCATTGCTGTATCTTGCTGCTCTTTGTCACTTCTATTCTGATCAGTGCTCAATATCTGCTGCATTGTAGTGACCACCAGTATATAGTAGTACAGTGCTGCATTGTGGTGACCAACAGTATATAGTAGTACAGTACAGTAGACCATTGCTGTATCTTGCAGCTCCGTGTCAGACTCAGTTCTATTCTTCTGATTAGTGCTCAATATCTGCTGCATTGTTGTGACCAGTATATAGTAGTACAGTGCTGCATTGTGGTGACTACCAGTATATAGTAGTACAGTACAGTAGGCCATTGCTGTATCTTGCTGCTCTGTGTCACTTCTATTCTGATCAGTGCTTAATATCTGTGCTGCATTGTGGTGAGCACCAGTATATAGTAGTACAGTGCTGCATTGTGGTGACCACCAGTATATAGTAGTAAAGTACAGTAATCCATTGCTGTATCTTGCAGCTTTGTGTCAGACTCAGTTCTATTCTCCTGATCAGTGCTCAATATCTGCTGCATTGTTGTGACCAGTATATAGTAGTACAGTGCTGCATTGTGGTGACCACATGTATATAGTAGTATAGTACAGTAGTCCATTACTGTATCTTGCAGCTCCGTGTCAGACTCAGTTCTATTCTCCTGATCAGTGCTCAATATCTGCTGCATTGTTGTGACCAGTATATAGTAGTACAGTGCTGCATTGTGGTGACCACCAGTATATAGTAGTACAGTACAGTAGTCCATTGCTGTATCTTGCAGCTCCGTGTCAGACTCAGTTCTGTTCTTCTGATCAGTGATCAATATCTGCTGCATTGTTGTGACCAGTATAAAGTAGTACAGTGCTGCATTATGGTGACCACAGTATATAGTAGTACAGTACAGTAGTCCATTGCTATATCCTGCTGCCCCGTGTCAGACTTGGTTCTATTCTCCTGATCCGTGCTCAATATCTGCTGCATTGTGGTGACCACCAGTATATAGTAGTACAGTACAGTAGTCTATTGCTGTATCTTGCAGCTCCATGTCAGACTCAGTTCTATTCTCCTGATCAGTGCTCAATATCTGCTACATTGTTGTGACCAGTATATAGTAGTACAGTGCTGCATTGTGGTGACCACCAGTACATAGTAGTACAGTACAGTAGGCCATTGCTGTATCTTGCTGCTCTGTGTCACTTCTATTCTGATCAGTGCTCAATATCTGTGCTGCATTGTGGTGACCACCAGTATATAGTAGTACAGTGCTGCATTGTGGTGACCACCAGTATATAGTAGTACAATACAGTAGTCCATTGCTGTATCTTGCAGCTTGTATCCTGAACAGTGCTTAATATCTGTGCTCAGTGTCAGTGCTCTATTGTGGTGACTAAAAGTCCAGTGTCTTGTACTGAATCCTGCTGCTGTAGGGAGCTGTGGTAGTGTCCTGTCACTGTGCATAGGTCATCATCATTCCAGTCACAGTGGTATCTGGTATCTTTCTGGTGGTATCTAATTCCAGACGTTACTGCCGTCTAATTCCAGATATGTTACTGGCATATAATTCCACACATTAAAAAAGCGAGAACAAAAATGTTGAGATTAAAATAGGGAAAGATCAAGATCCACTTCCACCTAGTGCTGAAGCTGCTGTCACTAGTCATGGCAGAGACGATGAAATGCCATCAACGTCATCTGCCAAGGCTGATGCCCAATGTCATAGTAGAGAGCATGTAAAATCCAAAAAACAAAAGTTCAGTAAAATGACCCAAAAATCTAAATTAAAAGCGTCTGAGGAGAAGCGTAAACTTGCCAATATGCCATTTATGACACGGAGTGGCAAGGAACGGCTAAGACCCTCTCCTATGTTCCTCATGACTAGTGGGTCAGCTTCACATGACGATGGAAGCACTCATCCTCCCGCTAGAAAAATAAAAAGAGTTAAGCTGGCAAAAGCACAGCAAAGAACTGTGCGTTCTTCTAAATCACAAATCCCCAAGGAGAGTCCAATTGTGTCGGTTGCGATGCCTGACCTTCCCAACACTGGACGGGAAGAGGTGGCTCCTTCCACCATTTGGACGCCCCCTGCAAGTGCTGGAAGGAGCACCCATAGGCCAGTTCCTGATATACAAATTGAAGATGTCACTGTTGAAGTACACCAGGAAGAGGATATGGGTGTTGCTGGCATTGAGGGGGAAATTGACCAGGAGGATTCTGATGGAGAGGTGGTTTGTTTAAGTCAGGCACCCGGGGAGACACCTGTTGTCCATGGGATGAATAAGGCCATTGACATGCCTGGTCAAAATACCAAAAAAATCACCTCTTCGGTGTGGAATTATTTGAACAGAAAAGCGGACAACTGGTGTCAAGCCGTGTGTTGCCTTTATCAAGCTGTAATAAGTAGGGGTAAGAACGTTAACCACCTAGGAACATCCTCCCTTATACGTCACCTGGAGCGCATTCATCAGAAGTCATTGACAAGTTCAAAAACTTTGGGTGACAGTGGAAGCAGTCCACTGACAACTAAATCCCTTCTTCCTATTGTACTCAAGCTCCTGCAAACCACACCACCAACTCCCTCAGTGTCAATTTCCTCCTTAGACAGGAACGCCAATAGTCCTGCAGGCCATGTCACTGCCAAGTCTGACGAGTCCTCTCCTGACTGGGATTCCTCCGATTGATCCTTGAGTGTAACGCCTACTGCTGCTGGCGCTGCTGTTGTTGCTGCTGGGAGTCAATCATCATCCCAGAGGGGAAGTCGGAATACCACTTGTACTACTTCCAGTAAGCAATTGAATGTCCAACAGTCCTTTGTGAGGAAGATGAAATATCAC
Source organism: Pseudophryne corroboree (assembly GCF_028390025.1). Taxonomy (NCBI): domain Eukaryota; kingdom Metazoa; phylum Chordata; class Amphibia; order Anura; family Myobatrachidae; genus Pseudophryne; species Pseudophryne corroboree. Next base: position 143,356,905 of record NC_086451.1, on the reverse strand, counting down.
AGCAGTCATCCTGTTGCAAAGCGAATAACTCAGACCTTGACCGCTGTGTTGGTGTTAGACGTGCATCCGGTATCCGCCATTAGTTCACAGGGACTTAGAGAATTTCTTGAGGTAGTGTATCCCCGGTACCAAATAACATCTAGGTCCCACTTCTCTAGGCAGGCGATACCGAGAATGTACACAGACGTCAGAAAAAGAGTCACCAGTGTCCTAAAAAATGCAGTTGTACCCAATGTCCACTTAACCACGGACATGTGGACAAGTGGAGCAGGGCAGACTAAGGACTATATGACTGTGACAGCCCACTGGATAGATGTATTGCCCCCCGCAGCAAAAACAGCTGTGGCGGCACCAGTCGCAGCATCTCGCAAACGCCAGCTCGTTCCTAGGCAGGCTACGCTTTGTATCACCACTTTTCATAAGAGGCACACAGCTGCCAACCTTTTATGGAAACTGAGGAACATCATCGCAGATTGGCTTACCCCGATTGGACTCTCCTGGGAATTTGTGACATCGGACAACGCCACCAATATTGTGCGTGCATTACATGTGGGCAAATTCCAGCATGTCCCATGCTTTGCACATACAATGAAGTTGGTGGTGCAGAATTTAAAAAAAAAACGACAGGGGCGTGCAAGAGATGCTGTCGGTGGTCCGAAGAATTGCGGGCCACTTTCGGCATTCAGCCACCGCGTGCCGAAGACTGGAGCACCAGCAAACACTCCTGAACATTCCCCGCCATCAGCTGAAGCAAGAGGTGGTAACGAGGTGGAATCCAACCCTCTATATGCTTCAGAGGATGGAGGAGCAGCAAAAGGCCATTCAAGCCTATACATCTGCCTACGATATAGGCAAAGGAGGGGGCATGCACCTGACTCAAGCGCAGTGGAGAATGATTTCAACGTTGTGCAAGGTTCTGCAACCCTTTGAACTTGCCACACGTGAAGTCAGTTCAGACACTGCCAGCTTGAGTCAGGTCATTCCCCTCATCAGAAAGATTGAAGGAGGAGCTAAAATGGAGCGATTCCGCTAGGCATATGGGACTTGTGGATGGAGCCCTTCATTCGCTTAACCAGGATTCACAGGTGGTCAATCTGTTGAAATCAGAGCACTACATTTTGGCCACCGTGCTCGATCCTAGGTTTAAAGCCTACGTTGTATTTCTCTTTCCGGCAGACACAAGTGTGCAGATGTTCAAAAACCTGCTGGTGAGACACTTGTCAAGTCAAGCGGAACGTGACCCGCCAACAGCTCCTCCTTCATTTTCTACCGCCACTGGAGTTGCCAGGAAAAGGATCATATTTCCAAAACCACCCGCTGGTGGTGATGCAGGGCTGTCAGGAGCGAAAACTGACATCTGGTCCAGAACGATTACTGACCTGTCGTCTACTGTCACTGCATATGATTCTGTCACCATTGAAAGAATGGTGGAGGATTATATGAGTGACAGCATCCAAGTAGGCACGTCAGACAGTCCGTACGTATACTGGCAGGAAAAAGAGGCAATTTGGAGGCCCTTGCACAAACAGGCTTTATTTTACCTAAGTTGCCCCCCCCCCCCTCCAGTGTGTACTCCAAAATAGTGTTTAGTGCAGCCGTTCACCTTGTCAGCGATCGGCGTACAAGGTTACTTCCACAAAATGTGGAGAAGATGATGTTCATCAAAATGAATTATAATCAATGGTGGATTCCAGTGGGGACAAATTAATACTCTGTGAGGAGAGGGATGTACACAGTGAAAGGGGTGAGGAATCACAGGATGATGATGAGGTCGACATCTTGCCTCTGTAGAGCCAGTTTGTGCAAGGAGAGATTGATTGCTTCTTTTTTGGTGGGGGCCCAAACCAACCAGTCATTTCAGTCACAGTCGTGTGCAGACCCTGTCGCTGAAATGATGGGTTTGTTAAAGTGTGCATGTCCTGTTTATAAAACATAAGGGTGGGTGGGAGCGCCCAAGGACAATTCCATCTTGCACCTCTTTTTTTTAATTTAACTTTGCATCATGTGATGTTTGGGGACAATTTTTTTAAGTGCCATCCTGTCTGACACTGCAGTGCCACTCCTAGATGGGCCAGGTGTTTGTGCCGGCCACTTGGGTCGCTTAGCTTAGTCATCCAGCGACCTCGGTGCAAATTTTAGGACTAAACATAATATTGTGAGGTGTGAGGTGTTCAGAATAGACTGGAAATGAGTGGAAATTATGGTTATTGAGGTTAATAATACGATGGGATCAAAATGACCCCTAAATTCTATGATTTAAGCTGTTTTTGAGGGGTTTTTGAAAAAAAACCACCCGAATCCAAAATACACTCGAATCCGACAAAAAATTTTAAGGGAGGTTTTGCCAAAGCGCGTCCGACTCCAAAACACGGCCGCGGAACCGAATCTAAAACCAAAACACACCACTGCATAACCAACCCACCCACACACAGCACTCACATGGCCGCTAACATTGTGACCTCTGCTTGGATACAGATGTGTCCTCATACATCTTTCCTCAATACGCCATGCAGCAGGAGATGCCTGGCATGAGTCAGCTGGCAGCTCTGCTAACATCGGGTGCCTTTTTTGACAAAATATATCTTATTTGCATTAATATGTGGCTAGGATGCACAAGCAGTTTCTGCTGATTAAAATGATATGCGGCATGCCTATATTCTATGTGCGACTGTGGCTGTATCTGCATACTAAATACTGCATTACAGTGATTTCCAGGAATACACTGTAACGTAGATACAGCCGCAGTCACACACAGAATATCATTTTAACAAACTATCCACCAGAAAAAAAGGCACCTTATTAAACCTGTGCTGATGTGCTGTTCGCTGCTCTCAAGAACCAGAGTATTAGCAACCCTGTAAACACAGCGAAAAAGAAATTTAGAGAGCGCAAACAGACTTAAATATGAATAAGTATTTATTTAAAATGTAATTAAAAACCTGCACCGGCCGGGTTTATAATATTAAAATTATTAATAGTAGCAGGTTATATTGCACATGTAAACATAAATCAATAAAAACTTAAATAAATTAAATGAATTGGGATCCTCCAAACTAAAGTCCACAATTGATTCCAAGGAACAGGACACAATAGTATATACTAAATTGGATAATGAAGTTCTCCTTATGGCAAAATAATGAAATACATCCGATGATATTTAGAGGTTATAACCAGTATTTGTTTTCTTCAAAAGGTATTAGCTCCGTGTTCCAGGGACGTGCGGTGAGCTAAATGGCTCAGGAGGCACTGGCTGACCCCAGAGCTAGATTTACATGCAATATATGAGCCAAAGGGTACATCTGGGTATTATACACAGGTGCAGCATTATAAACTCCTGGAAATTTGGTGAGTTTTGATCTGAGATGTGCGGAAAAGATAAGCAGGTGAGGCACTGCCTCACCTGCCATAGACTTTTTACTAGGGATGTGCACTTGAAATTTTTCGGGTTTTGTGTTTTGGTTTTGGGTTCGACCGCGTTTTGGCAAAACCTCACCGAATTTTTTTTGTCGGATTCGGGTGTGTTTTGGATTCGGGTGTTTTTTTAAAAAAAAACTAAAAAACAGCTTAAATCATAGAATTTGGGGGTCATTTTGATCCCAAAGTATTATTAACCTCAAAAACCATAATTTCCACTCATTTTCAGTCTATTCTGAATACCTCACACCTCACAATATTATTTTTAGTCCTAAAATTTGCACCGAGGTCGTTGGATGACTAAGCTAAGCGACCCTAGTGGCCGACACAAACACCTGGCCCATCTAGGAGTGGCACTGCAGTGTCACGCAGGATGGCCCTTCCAAAAAACACTCCCCAAACAGCACATGACGCAAAGAAAAAAAGAGGCGCAATGAGGTAGCTGTGTGAGTAAGCTAAGCGACCCTAGTGGCCGACACAAACACCTGGCCCATCTAGGAGTGGCACTGCAGTGTCACGCAGGATGGCCCTTCCAAAAAACACTCCCCAAACAGCACATGACGCAAAGAAGAAAAAAAGAGGCGCAATGAGGTAGCTGTGTGAGTAAGCTAAGCGACCCTAGCGGCCGACACAAACACCTGGCCCATCTAGGAGTGGCACTGCAGTGTCACGCAGGATGGCCCTTCCAAAAAACACTCCCCAAACAGCACATGACGCAAAGAAGAAAAAAAGAGGCGCAATGAGGTAGCTGTGTGAGTAAGATAAGCGACCCTAGTGGCCGACACAAACACCTGGCCCATCTAGGAGTGGCACTGCAGTGTCACGCAGGATGGCCCTTCCAAAAAACACTCCCCAAACAGCACATGACGCAAAGAAGAAAAAAAGAGGCGCAATGAGGTAGCTGTGTGAGTAAGCTAAGCGACCCTAGTGGCCGACACAAACACCTGGCCCATCTAGGAGTGGCACTGCAGTGTCACGCAGGATGGCCCTTCCAAAAAACACTCCCCAAACAGCACATGACGCAAAGAAGAAAAAAAGAGGCGCAATGAGGTAGCTGTGTGAGTAAGATAAGCGACCCTAGTGGCCGACACAAAAACCTGGCCCATCTAGGAGTGGCACTGCAGTGTCACGCAGGATGGCCCTTCCAAAAAACACTCCCCAAACAGCACATGACGCAAAGAAAAATGAAAGAAAAAAGAGGTGCAAGATGGAATTGTCCTTGGGCCCTCCCACCCACCCTTATGTTGTATAAACAGGACATGCACACTTTAACCAACCCATCATTTCAGTGACAGGGTCTGCCACACGACTGTGACTGAAATGACGGGTTGGTTTGGACCCCCACCGAAAAAGAAGCAATTAATCTCTCCTTGCACAAACTGGCTCTACAGAGGCAAGATGTCCACCTCATCATCATCCTCCGATATATCACCGTGTACATCCCGCTCCTCACAGATTATCAATTCGTCCCCACTGGAATCCACCATCTCAGCTCCCTGTGTACTTTGTGGAGGCAATTGCTGCTGGTCAATGTCTCCACGGAGGAAATGATTATAATTCATTTTAATGAACATCATCTTCTCCACATTTTCTGGAAGTAACCTCGTACGCCGATTGCTGACAAGGTGAGCGGCGGCACTAAACACTCTTTCGGAGTACACACTTGTGGGAGGGCAACTTAGGTAGAATAAAGCCAGTTTGTGCAAGGGCCTCCAAATTGCCTCTTTTTCCTGCCAGTATAAGTACGGACTGTCTGACGTGCCTACTTGGATGCAGTCACTCATATAATCCTCCACCATTCTTTCAATGGTGAGAGAATCATATGCAGTGACAGTAGACGACATGTCCGTAATCGTTGTCAGGTCCTTCAGTCCGGACCAGATGTCAGCATCAGCAGTCGCTCCAGACTGCCCTGCATCACCGCCAGCGAGCCTTTTCCTCGCACCCCCAGTTGCGGGAGAATGTGAAGGAGGAGATGTTGACAGGTCGCGTTCCGCTTGACTTGACAATTTTCTCACCAGCAGGTCTTTGAACCCCAGCAGACTTGTGTCTGCCGGAAAGAGAGATCCAAGGTAGGTTTTAAATCTAGGATCGAGCACGGTGGCCAAAATGTAGTGCTCTGATTTCAACAGATTGACCACCCGTGAATCCTTGTTAAGCGAATTAAGGGCTCCATCCACAAGTCCCACATGCCTAGCGGAATCGCTCCCTTTTAGCTCCTCCTTCAATGCCTCCAGCTTCTTCTGCTAAAGCCTGATGAGGGGAATGACCTGACTCAGTCTGGCAGTGTCTGAACTGACTTCACGTGTGGCAAGTTCAAAAGGTTGCAGAACCTTGCACAACGTTGAAATCATTCTCCACTGCGCTTGAGACAGGTACATTCCACCTCCTATATCGTGCTCAATTGTATAGGCTTGAATGGCCTTTTGCTGCTCCTCCAACCTCTGAAGCATATAGAGGGTTGAATTCCACCTCGTTACCACTTCTTGCTTCAGATGATGGCAGGGCAGGTTCAGTAGTTTTTGGTGGTGCTCCAGTCTTCTGTACGTGGTGCCTGTATGCCGAAAGTGTCCCGCAATTCTTCTGGCCACCGACAGCATCTCTTGCACGCCCCTGTCGTTTTTTAAAAAATTCTGCACCACCAAATTCAAGGTATGTGCAAAACATGGGACGTGCTGGAATTTGCCCATATTTAATGCACACACAATATTGCTGGCGTTGTCCGATGCCACAAATCCACAGGAGAGTCCAATTGGGGTAAGCCATTCCGCGATGATCTTCCTCAGTTGCCGTAAGAGGTTTTCAGCTGTGTGCGTATTCTGGAAACCGGTGATACAAAGCGTAGCCTGCCTAGGAAAGAGTTGGCGTTTGCGAGATGCTGCTACTGGTGCCGCCGCTGCTGTTCTTGCTGTCACAGTGGGCTGTCACAGTCATATAGTCCTGACCCTGCCCTGCTCCACTTGTCCACATGTCCGTGGTTAAGTGGACATTGGGTACAACTGCATTTTTTAGGACACTGGTGAGTCTTTTTCTGACGTCCGTGTACATTCTCGGTATCGCCTGCCTAGAGAAGTGGAACCTAGATGGTATTTGGTAACGGGGGCACACTACCTCAAGAAATTGTCTAGTTCCCTGTGAACTAACGGCGGATACCGGATGCACGTCTAACACCAACATAGTTGTCAAGGCCTCAGTTATCCGCTTTGCAACAGGATGACTGCTGTGATATTTCATCTTCCTCGCAAAGGACTGTTGGACAGTCAATTGCTTATTGGAAGTAGTAAAAGTGGGCTTACGACTTCCCCTCTGGGATGACCATCGACTCCCAGCAGCAACAACAGCAGCGCCAGCAGCAGTAGGCGTTACACGCAAGGATGCATCGGAGGAATCCCAGGCAGGAGAGGACTTGTCAGAATTGCCAGTGACATGGCCTGCAGGACTATTGGCATTCCTGGGGAAGGAGGAAATTGACACTGAGGGAGTTGGTGGGGTGGTGTGCGTGAGCTTGGTTACAAGAGGAAGGGATTTACTGGTCAGTGGACTGCTTCCGCTGTCGCCCAAAGTTTTTGAACTTGTCACTGACTTATTATGAATGCGCTGCAGGTGACGTATAAGGGAGGATGTTCCGAGGTGGTTAACGTCCTTACCCCTACTTATTACAGCTTGACAAAGGCAACACACGGCTTGACAAATGTTGTCCGCATTTCTGGTGAAATACTTCCACACCGAAGAGCTGATTTTTTTGGTATTTTCACCAGGCATGTCAACGGCCCTATTCCTCCCACGGACAACAGGTGTCTCCCCGGGTGCCTGACTTAAACAAACCACCTCACCATCAGAATCCTCCTTGTCAATTTCCTCCCCAGCGCCAGCAACACCCATATCCTCCTCATCCTGGTGTACTTCAACACTGACATCTTCAATCTGACTATCAGGAACTGGACTGCGGGTGCTCCTTCCAGCACTTGCAGGGGGCGTGCAAATGGTGGAAGGCGCATGCTCTTCACGTCCAGTGTTGGGAAGGTCAGGCATCGCAACCGACACAATTGGACTCTCCTTGTGGATTTGGGATTTCGAAGAACGCACAGTTCTTTGCGGTGCTTTTGCCAGCTTGAGTCTTTTCAGTTTTCTAGCGAGAGGCTGAGTGCTTCCATCCTCATGTGAAGCTGAACCACTAGCCATGAACATAGGCCAGGGCCTCAGCCGTTCCTTGCCACTCCGTGTGGTAAATGGCATATTGGCAAGTTTACGCTTCTCCTCCGACAATTTTATTTTAGATTTTGGAGTCCTTTTTTTACTGATATTTGGTGTTTTGGATTTTACATGCTCTGTACTATGACATTGGGCTTCGGCCTTGGCAGACGACGTTGCTGGCATTTCATCGTCTCGGCCATGACTAGTGGCAGCAGCTTCAGCACGAGGTGGAAGTGGATCTTGATCTTTCCCTAATTTTGGAACCTCAACATTTTTGTTCTCCATATTTTAATAGGCACAACTAAAAGACACAGAGGTAGCTACAGCCGTGGACTACCGTACTGTGTCTGCTGCTAATATCGACTGGATGATAATGAGATGAAATCAATATATATATATATAATATCACTAGTACTGCAGCCGGACAGGTATATATATTTATTATGTAATGACTGATGACGGACCTGCTGGACACTGTCAGCTCAGCAGCACCGCAGACTGCTACAGTAAGCTACTATAGTAGTATGTATAAAGAAGGAAAAAAAAAAAACCACGGGTAGGTGGAATACAATTATGGATGGACGAGCGACTGCCGACACAGAGGTAGCTACAGCCGTGGACTACCGTACTGTGTCTGCTGCTAATATAGACTGGATGATAATGAGATGAAATCAATATATATATATATATATATATAATATCACTAGTACTGCAGCCGGACAGGTATATATATTTATTATGTAATGACTGATGACGGACCTGCTGGACACTGTCAGCTCAGCAGCACCGCAGACTGCTACAGTAAGCTACTATAGTAGTATGTATAAAGAAGAAAGAAAAAAAAAAACACGGGTAGGTGGTATACAATTATGGATGGACGAGCGACTGCCGACACAGAGGTAGCTACAGCCGTGGACTACCGTACTGTGTCTGCTGCTAATATAGACTGGATGATAATGAGATGAAATCAATATATATATATATATATATATATATATAATATCACTAGTACTGCAGCCGGACAGGTATATATATTTATTATGTAATGACTGATGACGGACCTGCTGGACACTGTCAGCTCAGCAGCACCGCAGACTGCTACAGTAAGCTACTATAGTAGTATGTATAAAGAAGAAAGAAAAAAAAAAACCACGGGTAGGTGGTATACAATTATGGATGGACGAGCGACTGCCGACACAGAGGTAGCTACAGCCGTGGACTACCGTACTGTGTCTGCTGCTAATATAGACTGGATGATAATGAGATGAAATCAATATATATATATATATATAATATCACTAGTACTGCAGCCGGACAGGTATATATATTTATTATGTAATGACTGATGACGGACCTGCTGGACACTGTCAGCTCAGCAGCACCGCAGACTGCTACAGTAAGCTACTATAGTAGTATGTATAAAGAAGAAAGAAAAAAAAAAACCACGGGTAGGTGGTATACAATATTATATATATATTATATACAATTATATATATATATATATATATATATTAAACTCACTGGTGGTGATTATTAAACTGGTGGTCAGGTCACTGGTCACACTATCAGCAACTTGCAAGTAGTACTCCTAAGCAGACAATCACAATATATATTATACTGGTGGTCAGTGTGGTCACAATGGCAGTGTGGCACTCTGGCAGCAAAAGTGTGCACTGTACGTTATATGTACTCCTGAGTCCTGCTCTCAGACTCTAACTGCTCCCCACTGTCAGTGTCTCCCCCACAAGTCAGATAATACAGTCACACTATCTATCACTTCAGCAAGTAACTACTAGTACTCCTCCTAATGCTCCCCAAAATTACTACTGTGTCTCTCTCTACTGTCTCACTCTCTTCTCTATAAACGGAGAGGACGCCAGCCACGTCCTCTCCCTATGAATCTCAATGCACGTGTGAAAATGGCGGCGACGCGCGGCTCCTTATATAGAATCCGAGTCTCGCGATAGAATCCGAGCCTCGCGAGAATCCGACAGCGGGATGATGACGTTCGGGCGCGCTCGGGTTAACCGAGCAAGGCGGGAAGATCCGAGTCGCTCGGCCTCGTGTAAAAAAAACTGAAGTTCGGGCGGGTTCGGATTCCGAGGAACCGAACCCGCTCATCTCTACTTTTTACCCCAGAGTTTGGGCTATAAAAATTATTAGAATAATGCAAAGAAGATATTTAAAACAAATTATTAGTATTTTTCATATACTTTATTCAGTCAAAACTCTGGTTTAAACGTAAGTATGACATGAAAGGCTCTGCCTCACCTGCCTCACCCCACCGCACGTCACTGCCGTGTTCCAAAGGATACTTCAAATGACAATTGTTAAGGAACTTTACCCTTTCATAGACAATTGCAATTCTTTAAAGTTTTTAAACCTTTTGTAGCGAGTGCACCGCTGATTAGGGCATCCGAGATGTTACACTGCACACTGTAGCGGCTCCGTCAGACGCTCTCTATAGATTACACTGTGGTTACGGCTTACCGCTTCCAAGACAGTTCAGACCAGCGGCGCTTGGAGTCCCCGTGCGCTGGCTGGTTATACCGCTCACTCGTGGATAGGATGTTTGCTGGCCACGGTCCCCGTTTTGCAAGGAAGACCACTGCAGGTGGCTCCAGAGTGAAGAAATCGAGCGGTGCAATGCAGTGCCATAGACAAAGGTGTCCGTGGAGAAAGCAGGAGTCCCAAAGCCTAAACCCTGACACGTTTCTCGACCAATAGGCACTGGTCGTTTCTTCAAAGGGAAAGAATGCCACCTTTCCCTCTGAAGAAACGACCAGTGCCTATTGGTCGGGAAACGCGTTCTCCACGGACACCTTTGTCTACGGTACTGCATTGCACCTCCGATTTCTTCACTCTGGGGCCACCTGCAGTGGTCTTCCTTGCAAAATGGCAGGGCCGTAATTACGTGTGTGCCAAGTGGGCTTGGCACACAGCGCAGTTGCCCTGAGGGCGCACGGCCAGCGGCATGTAATGAGTCAAATTGACTCAGTACATGCCTCTGAAGTTGGCTCCGTGTGCCGCCGCCGCGCTATGGAGGAGAGCTACAGCGCCGGGCAGATGAGAAGGAGGAGGAGGGAGGGGGACTGGAGCCGCAGCAGCGCTATTTCATTGGTAGTAAGCGCCGCTGCAGCATCCCCCTCTCCTTCCGTATTGGCTGCCCGGCGCTGCTGTGGATGCTGGGATGCGGTTCCTCCATCCCAGCATCCACAGCATCGCCGGGCAGCCAATATGGAAGGAGAGGGGGATGCTGCAGCGGCGCTTACTACCAATGAAATAGCGCTGCTGCGGCTCCAGTCCCCCTCCCTCCTCCTCTTTCTCACCTGCCTGCACCGAGGGAGCTGCACGAGGAGCCTGTCAGCGGGGAGATGGTAAGTATGTATCTCTCTCTCTCTCTCTCTCTCTCTCTCTCTCTCTCTCTCCCTCTCTCTCTCAGTGGGACACCGTCTGCCATAATGTGTAAAAGGGGGACTGGCTGCCGCAATGTGTAAAAAGGGGGCCTGGCTGCCGCAATGTGTAAAAAGGGGGACTGGCTGCCGCAATGTGTAAAAAGGGGGACTGGCTGCCGCAATGTGTAAAAATGGGGCCTGGCTGCCGCAATGTGTAAAAAGGGGGCCTGGCTGCCGCAATGTGTAAAAAGGGGGACTGGCTGCTGCAATGTGTAAAAAGGGGGACTTGCTGCCGCGAAGTGTAAAAAGGGGGACTGGCTGCCGCAATGTGTAAAAAGGGGGCCTGGCTGCCGCAATGTGTAAAAAGGGGGCCTGGCTGCCGCAATGTGTAAAAAGGGGGACTGGCTGCCGCAATGTGTAAAAAGGGGGACTTGCTGCTGCAATGTGTAAAAATGGGGACTGGCTGCCGCAATGTGTAAAAAGGGGGACTGGCTGCCGCAATGTGTAAAAAGGGGGACTGGCTGCCGTAATGTGTAAAAAGGGGGACTGGCTGCCGCAATGTGTATAAAGGGGGACACCGTCTGCCGTAATGTGTAAAAACGGGGACGCTGTCTGCTGTAATGTGTAAAAAAGGGGACGCTGTCTGCCGCAATGTGTAAAAAGGGGGACTGGCTGCCGCAATGTGTTAAAAGGGAGACTGTCTGCTGTAATGTGTAAAAAGGGGGACGCTGTCTGCTGTAATGTATAAAAGGGGCTCTACCTGGTGTAGTGGCGCTACTGTGCAGCGTAATTTGAATAATGTAGACTACTGTGCACCGTAGTATGAATTGCTATTATTTTGTGGTCACGCCCCTTCCCCATGAAGTCACGCCCCTATATATTTTTCACGCGCCTAAGGCGCGCACTGCCCCTATCTTACATGGGGGGGGGCGCCAATGTCGTTTCTTGCACACAGCGCTAAAATGCAAAGTTATGGCACTGCAAAATGGGGACCGTGGCCAGCAAACATCCTATCCACGAGTGAGCGGTATAACCAGCCAGCGCACGGGGACTCCCAGCGTCGCCGGTCCGAACTTTCTTGGAAGTAGTAAGTCGTGACCACTTCAAATACCTCCCTCAGTGTAATCTATAGAGAGCGGCTGACGGAGCCACTACAGTGTGCAGTGTAACATCTCGGATGCCCTAATCAGCGGTGCACTCGCTACAAAAGGTTTAAAAACTTTAAAAACTTTAAAGAATTGCAATTGTCTATGAAAGGGTACAGTTCCTTAAAAATTGTAATTTGAAGTATCCTTTGGAACACGGAGCTAATACCTTTTGAAGAAAACAAATACTGGTTATAACCTCTAAATATCATCGGATGTATTTCATTGTTTTGCCATAAGGAGAACTTCATTATCCAATTTGGTATGTGTACTATTGTGTCCAGTTCCTTGGAATCAATTGTGGACTTTAGTTTGGAGGATCCCATTTCATTTAATTCATTTCAGTTTTTATTGATATATGTTTACATGTGCAATATAACCTGCTACTATTAATAATTTGAATGTTATAAACCCGGCCGGTGCGGGTTTTTAATTAAATGTAAAATAAATACTTATTCATATTTAAGTCTGTTTGCGCTCTTTTTCATATCATTTTAATCACCAGAAGCTGCTTGTGCCCCTAGGCATACCAAATGCCCTAGGCATTTGCCTAGTTTTCCTTTGCCTAGGGCCGGCTCTGCGCATCTGTAATGAGGTGAAGCAGAAAGTGTTAAAGCTGCATGATCCATGCCGCTATAATACATTTACCCCTATATTCCCTATCACGTGTACACACACACACACACACACACACACACACACACACACACACCAGTGTTTGTGGTGTTATTGAGGGGTTCACTACGGCTGGCCGGCGGTCGGGCTCCCGGCGACCAGAATCCCGGCGCCGGGAGCCCGACCGCCGGCTTACCGACAGCTTGGCGAGCGCAAATGAGCCCCTTGCGGGCTCGCTGCGCTCGCCACGCTACGGGCACGGTGGCGCGCTACGCGCGCCACACTATTTTATTCTCCCTCTATGGGGGTCGTGGACCCCCACGAGGGAAAATAATTGTCGGTATTCCGGCTGTCGGGCTCCCGGCGCCGGTATACTGAGCGCCGGGAGCCCGACCGCCGGCTTACCGACAGCTTGGCGAGCGCAAATGAGCCCCTTGCGGGCTCGCTGCGCTCGCCACGCTACGGGCACGGTGGCGCGCTACGCGCGCCACACTATTTTATTCTCCCTCTATGGGGGTCGTGGACCCCCACGAGGGAAAATAATTGTCGGTATTCCGGCTGTCGGGCTCCCGGCGCCGGTATACTGAGCGCCGGGAGCCCGACCGCCGGCAAACAGAAGACCACCCGTTATTGAGGGTTCGATAAAAGATTTGTACAGTAGGGGATTATTTGTTTTCAAATAGTTTTGAGCAAACTTATGGTACTTATAGAGGGATGTACTAAAGGAAAAATGTGGTAAAACTCCCTTTTTCGGGAGTTTTACCGCATTGTGAAATGTACTAACTCCCTGCTGCCTGCATATCGATGCAGAGAGATGACGATGCCCTATAGAAGCCTATGGGCTTCCTGCCACCACCGCCATTCCACACTGACCCGCTCACCTGCGTCCTTGCAACTTCCAGGTGTGCTCCACGATCCCCCAACCACCTCCTCCCCCACAATGGATGCATGGGGAGGATGAGGAGCCCATATAATCCCTGCACACGTCACCTCCTGTGCAGTAGCGGATCTTGCCACGGGCAAGCAGGACTTTTGCCTGGGGCGCCGCCTTCCGGAGGGTGCTGGCGCCATCCGGAGGGCGCCGCACCATGGCAAGATCCGCCACTGCTGTGCCCTACGCGTCTAGTTTCCCTTCGTGGAGAGGACCTTTGCTGTGCGCGATGATGTCATCGCGCACCGCACAGCAAAGTTCCTCTCCGCGAAGGGAACTAGACGCTACGCGTCTAATTTCTCTTCGTGGAGAGGACCTTTTTGCTGTTCGGTGCGCGATGACGTCATCGCGCACCGCTCAGCATTTAAGCGCGCACTACTATTATGCAGGGGGCGTAACTGACCACGCCCCCTGTATTAAGTCACACACCCATTCCCTGCTGGGGCGCAGTGAGGGCTTGAACCGGCCCTGCTCCTGTGGCTGGGAGGTGACCGACCAGATAGAGGCCCCCTGCCAACCCTCTCCCAAGTATCGCAGGGGGCCTCTAACATCGTATTGCAATGCTAATCGCATATGTTAGTACATATGCGATTAGCATCACTCTAATGATTGGCGATGGGTGGTGATGTACATTAGTACATCCTACTATTAGTGTTATATTTTCACAGTCCAAACCAGGTGCTTATTTTACTTATTGGCTGCAGGACTGCAGCCCCCTAGGTAAAATCTACCACCCAGGTCAGTGTCAGTGAAGCCAGACACAGTCCACGTGAGCCACAGTTTTACTCACTCTGTCTTTCTCAGATGCTCAGGCACCCTATTGAGTCTTCACTGCTGGTCCAGTCATTCCTCCTGCTGGCACCACACATGTGCGGCTCCAATCCCTGGACACCGCCATCTTGCTGCAGGTCAGTTGATCATAGTTGACCATTCCTGGAGCTGCAGTAAGTTACCTGCCATGGACCACCAATGGTAACTCAGCAAGAGCACTGAGAAGGCATCTGAACAACACAGCTAATGTACCAGTCACATCTTTAGGCTCCAGGTCCCGGTTACCTGAAACCAGTCTCTGTGTAAAAGATTCTATGTATGTACAATTGCCACCAGCAGAGCCTGCTGCATTCTACTATCAGTCTACAGTGTACTCTGTCACTACTAGTGTCCAGAACTCACCATTCAGTGTACTAGCAGTCCCAGACAATTGCCAGAGTCCATCCAGTGTTACTGGTGTTCACTATCAGAGACAAGCCTGGTTCTGTACTCCATCAGTCCTTCTGGCAAGAAGCAAGTCTGGTCCCAGCCCAGTTCTGTACTCCACCAGGACAGTCTAGCAAGAAGCTAGTCCAGTCCCAGCCAGGTTCTTTCCTCTGCCAGACCAGCCTGACTAAGAAGCAAGTCCGGTTCCACTCTTGGACTGTCCAGTCCGGCAAGAAGCTTGTTCATTCCAGCCTAGTTCTGTACTCTGCCAGTCGAGTTTGGCTAAGAAACAAATCCAGTCCCAGCCCAGTTCAGTACTCAGCTGTTCCAGTTATCCTGTTCAGTCCAGTTAAGTACTAAGCTGTTTCAGTTATGTGGCGCAGTCTGGTTCAAGTTCTCGATGGTTCCATTTTTCCAGTGCAGCCCAGTTCAGTACTCAGTTGTTCCAATTATCCAGTTCCAGACTATTCTAGTTATATTAAACCTGGGTGCTCCAGCACTGTCTTCCTGTGTTATTCCTGCATGATATGAGTCAATTTATAAGTAAGGCCAATATTCACCCATCACAATTTCTGCATCATAGTGCTGTCACCCAAAGAGCTCCTGATATTATTCCGGGGACAACAAGAACCAGTTCCTTGACATTTTGATCAGGCCCAATGGACTCGGAGAATGATCAGATCGTGGGAGCAAACGTGCTTCAGAACTTGGTTACCAGACTGGGAAGTCAAGAGGTAGCTCATAGGGGTGGTCTTCTGTATGCCGACTGACGGGATCCCGGCGCACAGTATACCGGTGCCGGGATCCCGACAGCCGGCATACCGACACTAATTCTCCCTCGTGGGGTCCACGACCCCCCTGGAGGGAGAATAAAATAGTGTAGTGCGCCACCGTGCCCGTAGCGTGGCGAGCGCAGCGAGCCCGCAAGGGGCTAATTTGCGCTCGCCACACTGTCGGTAAGCCGGCGGTCGGGCTCCCGGCGCCGGTATGCTGGTCGCCGGGAGCCCGACCGCCGGCATATCGTAGTGAACCCGCTCATAGACAGGTCCTGTAGTATCTCTATTAGATCTTGACTCGACTGGACAGTATTCAAACTACCTGAACCCCCATCACACAGCTCATAATCCTACACCAGTACCCTCAGCTCCTGTTCTACAGCTTAGCCCGACTACTAATTCTCATATCCAGCAACCGATTCCAAATAATTTTAATGGCAAAGCTAAACTTTGCCAAGGATTCCTCAACCAGAGGTTAATTTCGAGTTACTGCAACATTACTTTCCTAATGCAAGATCCAAAGTTGCATAAATTATTTGTTAAGTGAAGCTGCTTTTGACTGTGTCTCTCCATTATGGGAGTCAGCAGACCAACTAATTTCAAATTTCATTTTAATGATTCAAGGATATCTGATGAGCCTAGAAGATCTTCTGTTGTTTCAGTTGATATACCTCATTTGTGTCAAGGGTTTCGCACAGTCAGGCATTATGTAGCACAATTTCAGGCTATCATTTTAGAACTTCAGTAGTACAATGAAGACATAACAGCAACCTTTTGACATGGTTTATCAAATAAGCTTAAAGAGGAACTGGCTTTTGGGGATCTTCCAGAGAAACTTGAAGAACTAATCTCATTGGGCATTAAGATTGATCTACAGATGTGAAAGCAAGGCAACAAGAGACTTAGGGGAGAACGTTTACAGCCTTGTCCTGCATACCAACGTCAACCTCCTGCTCCTGATACAGAGTAACCCATGCAAATTAACAGTTCTAAACTTTCTGTTAGAGAAAGGCTTCATCGTCGTCAAAAGAAGTTGTGCCTCTAATGTTGTGAGGAAATGAGGTCGGTAACAATTAATATAGCTATGCCTCATTTCCAATGTGAAATACAGATAAATCCACGCTTGTCGTGGTTCCATCTGTGACTAGGCGCGCCCGCCCGGGTGCGCCTATCGCCAAGAGCATCCCCATCTAGCCAGGCGCGTGCGCAATGGAGACGAACCCCATTCACTTGAATGGTGAGCGTCTCCGTCTGTGCACCCGAACAGAGACACTCTGAATGGGAGTGTCTCTGTACACTCCCGGCATGACTAGATGGATGGATCGCCTAGTCACGCCGGGAGTGCACGTTTGCGATGGAGCCACCTGAGATGAGCGCGGATCCATCTGTATGTACTTTTTATCCCCATATCCCTATATATTCAATTGATCTGTTTGTTCATTCTGCATAACATGTCCATTGCTGCTCACCCAATATTGTTTTTAAATCAACCTTAATATTGTTAATATATGCAATTGTGTTGTTATCTGTTACAATTTAGGTAATGTAGTTCCTATTGTTAACTAACACCACAGTGGATACTCAAAAGTTGTGTCATATAAGGCATCATTGTCCCTTTTTGTTTACTCTCTATTGTCCAACAATGAGCTGACCAGACAGGGTGGCTCTCTGGCTGATGTAATCACCTTGATTAGAATATATATTGTATTCCAATGCTGTAAGAGCCTAAGACAAAAACAGTAAGTTAAACACACCCCTGCAATGTGAAGCTTCTGGGGGTATAAGTAGAGCTTCCCAGAGAGCGGAGGAGAGATTCTATGCTCCTGACTAAGAAGTTATGTTCTGTCAGGAGTTTGTAGTGGGAATTGTCATGTGGAATTGGATTACAGAAGTGTGCTGAACTGTATATAACCAATTCTGTTCAATAAAACACTGTTGGTTTTTCATCTACCACCATGCCTGAGTGATTTGGAAACCTGTATCTTCACAACTGTGCTGCATCTGATCATTTTTTTAAATCCTTTACATTGTGACTAGGAAACGGTTGGTCCTCACATGTTGCAGAGTATTCAGGTTGGTAATGTTATCCAAATCTCTTCCAAATTCCTATTGTTTTTTGACAGTTATCTTGGAGAAAGGCCCAGTATCCAGAGTTCTCTCGGCGCTAGTGGACTCAGAAGCAGCTGGCAATTTTCTTACTCTATTTGTTGTACAAGAATTATGCATTCCAGTCAAGAGACTACCTCGACCTGTTTTTCTTATTGCCATTAATGGAAGCTGTATCTCCGAAGAAACTACAACTCATAGCACTGAAGCAATATCTCTTAGAGTTTGGTTATTTCATAGTTAGCAACTTGAATTATTAGTAATCACTGAAGCTACTCAAGATGTCATCCTTGGTCCCCCACGGCTACAACTCCATAACCCACAATTTGATTGGGCTTCATCACAGATTTTATCCTGGAGTTCTTGTTTTCAGAATTGTTTGCCTTGAGCTCTGCCAATTTTTACAACTGAGAGTAAGCAAGCAGATCTGTCTGAAGCTTGCAAAGAGTTAATTGACACCTTTAGTGAACAATCTGCTAGCGAATTACCACATCATTGTGAGTGTGCGAGTGGGATTGTCCAGTCGGCTTAGTCCCTGGAAAGACCCCCCCCCCCCCCGAAAGGTTATACATATCCTCTCTCTGTGCATGAAACCCAAGCAATGTTGGTGTATGTAAAGGAGAATTTGCAGAAAGGTTTCATATGACTATCTTCATCTCCAGCAGGGGCGGGTTTCTTTTTATTTAAAAGGATAATGGTGGTCTTCATCCATGCATAGATTACTGGGTCTTAAAAGATATTACAATCAAGAATGGCTATCTGGCTATCTGAGGGATATTCTTTGATAGGGACAGAGTAGTGAACATCTTCACTAAGTTATATCTGAGAGGAGCCTATAACTTGATTACAATCAGAAAGGGGAATGAGTGTAAAACTGACTTCAACACTACAAATGGCCACTACAATTATCTTGTTATGCCTTTTGGTTTAAGTAATGCTCCCACAGTGTTCCAGCACTTCATGAATAAAATCTTCAGGGATGTTCAATATAAATTTGCATTGGTATATCTAGATGATCTTGTTCTCTTTTCTCATGATCTTAAGTCCCACTGCCAACAGCTAAAAGAGGTTCTTCGATGACTACGAGCAAATTATCTGTATGGAAAACTCTTTAACTGCATCTTTGAAGTTCCACAATTCCATTCATTGGATACATAATTTTGGGTTCAAATGGATCCTGAAAGTTAAATGCCCTTCAAAATTGGTATCTTCCCATATAATTGAAATCAATACAAAGATTCTTGGGATTTGACAATTAATATAAAAAATGTATCAAAGGCTTTACTTTGTTGGTAACTCTCATTATAGCATTAACAAAAATAAGGAGCAGACCCCACTAATTGACCTCCAGAAGCTTTGGCCACCTTTGATCTCTTAAAACAGGCTTTCATTTCAGCACTAATCCTCCAGCAGGATTAACCTTTTGTACTCAAAATTGATACCTCAGTGGTTAGTTTGGGGGCAGTATTGTCACAGAATGGCGAGGATGGGAGACTTCGTCTGTGTGGATTCTGATCTTGCAAATTTTTACAAGCAGAAAGGAATTGGCGACCAAGATCTTCTAGCTTTAAAACTGGTGTTGGAGGAATGGAGCTACAGTATCTTTTGGAAGGTAAATAATATCCTTTAACAAAATACACTGATAATAAAAACCTCCTAAACTGCTCAGTGTCTTAACCCACGGCAGGTCTAATGGGCCTTATTCTTCCCCATGTTTAACTTCAAAATAATGTTCCATACTGATTGAGAAAACTGTAAAGCAGATGCTCTGTCTAGATCTGTGTCTACTGAAGATGAAACTGCTTCACAAGAGAAACACCATATCATCAATCCTCTTGCTTTCATCTCTACCCATATATTCCAGATTCCGCCTGTTTGGAGATTGTTTGTTCCGTCAGAGTTTTGTGAGAAACTACTTTCTTTCATGCTTCACTCTTTTCTGGTAATGCAGGAGTTAAAAAAATGTATAAATACCTCCAACGAAACTATTGGTAGCCATCAACGCAATAAAAGATGCCTTCTGAAGTCCAGAAGGCCCAGGAGCAACTTTTGTCACCAGGCATCCTGTGCCTCCAATTTCCAGTTCTATCTTTTTATCTCCCTAGCTGTTTACCTAGCTATCTAGTACCTACCTTAATAAAGTAGTACAGTATTTTTGTACCAAGCTATTCTGATTCCAGCCCAGACTCCTGTGCTAAGCTATTCCATTTCCAGCCCAGATTCCGATACTAAACTATTCCAGTTCCAGCCTGGATTCAGGTACCAAGCCATTCTGGATTAAGCCCAGATTCCTGTGCTAAACTATTCAGGATGCAGCCCGGATTCCTGAACCAATCCACTTTAGTTCCAACCCGGATTCCTGTACCAAGCTATTCCGGGTTCAATCCAGATCCCAATGCCAAGCTATTCCAGTTCCAGTCTGGATCCCAGTATCAAGCTATTCTGTTTCCAGTCCGGATCCCAGTATAAAGCTATTCTGGTTCCATCGCAGATCCTTGCATCAGGTTATTACTGTCATTTCAGTGTGGACTCAGTTCTTATTGCTATTGCAGAAGACCCTGTCTATTCCTGCCAAGTGTTCCATATCACAATTGTATATCTTAGTTACCATCACTGACACTGATATTCTATGAGGAGGCATTATTTACATCAACCAAGCTTCCTGTCTTCTAAGCAAGCAACTGCATCTGACTCTAGATCTCTCCACATTAAGTCCTGAAAACCTGACAGTTTGCTCTGGCCAGATGGATACAGGAGAGGATCAGAACATGGTTTTGATGCTATGCCTAGACTTATGGCTAGACATAGTCAGGAGACTTCTAAATGACAATCTCTCCAAGAATTATCTATCCATCTTGATGGCATACAATCTCATCTGACTAATGTAACTCCAACTCCAGCTATTACCTCTACTGTTCCAGTAACTGCTCCTGTTCAGACAGCACCTCCAGTATCTCATTTAAAGTTTCCAACTGCTAGCAAATTTGATGGCTATCTAAAATATTGTTGTGGATTCTTAAATCAATGTGAAATAGACTTTGAACTTGTGCCTGATGATTTTCCAAGATCCAGATCCAGGGTTGCTTATATCATCTCTTTACTAACAGGCTCAGCCCTTGAATGGGTCTCACCACTATGAGAACGTGCTGATCCCCTTTTGTCTAATTAGACTAATTTAGTTTCATCCTTTTGGAAAATTTTTGATGAATCTGGTAGGCCTTCCTCTGCCTTAGTTGACATTTTTCGTATACACCAAGGTTCTCAATCCATAGCTCAATATGTTGTTCAATTTCAGACCTTTGCTTCAGAGCTTAAGTGGACCAATTAGGCTTTGACAGTGGCCTTCATGGCCAGGTTATTTGATAGACTTAAGGATGAATTGACCTCAAGAGATTTGCTAGATAAACTAGATGTAACCTCTTTATATACCAAGAGTTCAAGGGTGATCATTTAAAACCCTGTCTAGTATCACAACCTAGTCCTAATTCATCTTCTGAAGAAGAACCCATGCAGCTAAATCATTCAAAGCTTTCTCAAGATAAACACCAATGTTGTCAACAGAAGAAAATATGTTTCTATTGTGCTGCTTCAAACCTTGTATTAAGTTCCTGTCCTCTACAGCCGGGAAATGCCAGAACCTAACCTGTTACGGAGGTATCAGGTTAGGGGTACTTACTCAAGATCATCCAAAGACTGATTTTACAGTGTCTGCAATCCTAGAGTGTTCTCAGAAATCCCAACCTTTAATTGCCATTGATTAAGGAGCTGCAGGCACTAAAGGACTAAGCATACCTTTGAAAACTCTAACAAGACCTTTAACACTAACAGCTGTTAATGGTAATCATGTCTTAGAAGGATTGATCTCCAGTCTCTCTAAGAATTGCATCAAGAACAGATTATGTTTCAAGTAATTTCTAAAGCCTGATGTGTATTAAGTCATCCGTGAGGATTGAACCCTACCGAACTTCACTTCCCGAGCCCGGATCCTAGTCCGGTTCGGGTTTTCCCACTTAACTAGGTTACCAGAGTGAGGCAAAACGTCATCATCCCGCTGTTGGATTCTCGCGGGGTTTGGATACATTGGAGAGTGTAGAGAGAGGACGTGTCTCCATTCTCTCAGTGTCCTGCATCAGTTCAGTGGTAGTGTCTTGTGCTGCATCAGTCCAGTCACAGTGTTTGTGTCCTCTGCAGCCATATGTCCAGTGCTGCTGTATAAGTCCAGTCCAGTGGCGCTGTCTTGTGCTGCATCAGTTCAGTGGTGGTGTATTGTGCTGCATCAGTCCAGTCACAGTGGTTGTGTCCACTGCTGCTATATGTCCAGTGCTGCTGTATAAGATTACACTGATCATACAGGATGAGAGAACTGAAACTGTGCAGGTGTCACATATAGATAGTAGGAACATGTATCTGCAGTATAATTACACTGATCATACAGAAAAAGAGAAGTGATCATACTGTGCAGTGTCACATACAGATAGTAGGAACATGTATCTGCAGTATAATTACACTGATCATACAGAATGAGAGAAGTGATACTGTGAAGGTGTCACATACAGATAGTAGGAACGTGTATCTGCAGTACCTCATTGCACCTCTTTTTCTTCTTTGCATGATGTGCTGTTTGGGGACTAGTTTTAAGTGCCATCCAGTATGCCATTCCGTGCCTCTCCTAGATAAGCCAGGTGTTTGTGCCGCACACCTGTGTCGCTTAGCTTAGTCATACAGCTACCTAATTGCACCTCTTTTTCTTCTTTGCATTATGTGCTGTTTGGGGCCTAGTTTTTAAATCTGCCATCCTGTCTGCCACTGCAATGCCGCTTCTCGATGGGCCAGGTGTTTGTGCAACACACTTGTGTCGCTTAGCTTAGTCATACAGCCACCTCGGTGCAACCTTTTGGCCTAAAAACAATATTGTGAGGTGTTCAGAATAGACAGGAAATGAGTGGAAATGAATTATATTGAGGTTAATAATACCGTAGGATCAAAAAAAAATCATCCAGATCCAAAACCAAAACACAAAAGGGTGGTTTTGGCAAAACCAATCCAGATCCAAAACATGGGCATGGAACCAGAACAAAAACACAAAACACAAAAAGTGCCCACCGGACATCTCTAGTTACATTTACACAATCCATTGCATTGACTGGTCAATCTCTAAAATTACAGCCTGGAATTCATCTTGCTTTCAGTCTTGTCTAGCTCGAATCATGATTTGACTGGACGCTTGTCCTCTCTGCCTACATCAAATGATCACAGATAGGATTTGGGTCATATGGGACCTGGCCAATAAGTGATTCCATCTTACCATCAGTATTCATCTGTTAATGATACCCACTGTGCAATGGGCAGGTATGTTGCTGTCACCACCATTCTCCTACTGCTAT
Organism: Pseudophryne corroboree; assembly: GCF_028390025.1. Classification (NCBI taxonomy): domain Eukaryota; kingdom Metazoa; phylum Chordata; class Amphibia; order Anura; family Myobatrachidae; genus Pseudophryne; species Pseudophryne corroboree. The sequence goes on along the minus strand of NC_086451.1, from coordinate 143,333,748 downwards.
GTGGCACCTGGAACCACGTGCTGCTCAAGCTCCCAGCATCGGCACCTGTACTGCTTGCTGATGTGTATGAGTCAACACGCTTCTGCAACACCTCCTGACTGGTGCCAATTGACCCCCACTGGTCGCTGACCTGGATCAGGCCCTACAAGGTAGCTTGGCAGAGGACAGAGCTTGGATATTCTGGGGTTACCCTCAGACAGGCGTAGGGTGGGACTGCGTATGTCACATTCCTATTGGTCGCAAGATGAAGGCATTTGTCTTGAGGCAATGATGTTTATTTGCTCAAAACAAGTCTTAGAAAAGACCCTACGCTGCTGCCATACAAAAGATGTTACAGCAGTTCAATCTCTCGTAAGGTCACAGCAGATGTACATTTACACAGCGCAACGGAATATGCTGCGCTATATAAGAAACTGTTAATAAATAAAAAATAAATACACAGGGCTCTCAGCCCTTTCTTTATTTTATTCCAACAAAAAATACCACAGGGGGTTATCTCCGCCATGTTCTCTTTAACCAATTTAAGTGCATGAGTCATGCATGCCTTGGGCACATGCATGTCTAAAGGGGAGTACACATGGAGCGATGTTCACTCAATTTCTAAGCAATCTGACTAGATTGCCTTGAAATTAAGAATACATTGCTCCGTCTGTAGGGGTGCTGGCTCTATATTTGGCATGCATACATGCCAAATCTAGTAGATCCCTCATTTCACTGCTGGGTGAAATGAGTGGTGTCCCCCCCTCGCTCAGCACACATTGTGCTGCGGAGGGAGAGATGTGTGTTAAGTAGTCTGTGATATATTACTCAGCACAGGTCTCCCGTTATGCCAGAGACTGCAGTATTATTACCTAGTGACCTGCCTGAGGGTTAAGGAGCACTGTAGTGGCCACGGAACTTATACAGCCCTATGCCTGCCTATACCACCAAATATAGCTTGTGACAAGGGAAAGTTAATGGAAGAGTTTACAGTGACTGAGTCTCAGCTATTGTGTTTATAAACCCCAAACGGAAGAGTTTACAGTGACTGAGTCTCAGCTATTGTGTTCATAAACCCCATGTATTCCTCCCAGAAATAGCAATTAACAATGTCAGACAGGAATCTACTACCTATCGCTGCCAGTCAGGAAGCTACTAATAGAGACACTGCCAGCTAGGAAGTTACACATTGCATATTCCCTTTTTGCTCCATCAGAGGACAGATAGAACCAGAGTAGAATTGCAAAGTACTATATTGCTACAATAGCTAAATACTGTTACTGTTACAAAGTTCTATATAAGGACAGGGATTCCGGACAACATTCAATTGAAACTGTGTAGCAACTCTAGAGACTAGTGACTGATGCTGGATCAGAAGGATACAGCAACCCTGTAGCTAGGATTTATGCCTGCTTTATTTGGTACCACAACATCTTCACCATATGTGCACCAACGAGATAGTAAGAGTACTCAGACTGGAATGTTGACGCTGTAGAAAGCATTGCTTTCTGTATGGTCCAGATTGAAAAATAATATAGATATTCAGATAATATTGTTGAATGTTGAACCATTTTAAAGCTTTATAGAGTGTATTATTGCTCTAACAATCCTTGCCTAGGTTACCCCATGGAAGGTTGGTGAAGGAAGAGAGATGACGCGATTGCAGTTAAATGAATTTTGTTTTTAGTTAAGTTACAGTATGGTCTTATTGGGTTCTGTGATAGCAACTTTGTTTGTGGTATATTAGTCTTTACCAAAACTGGTATTCCTCTTAAAGAAGTACCAGGAAGATAGCACATTGTGTCGTGCAAAAAGGGTATATGATAATATTCATCCTCACCTCTCTGCAAAGACTAAAGGTTGAAAGCCCAGCAAAGTAAAGAAAGATCCAGTTTAATCCTTGGGAATAAGCACTTACCTGGGTGATCCATGGTTATTCTTACCCCCAGTCCCTGATACAAACAACTTACCTGAGTGTAAAGTCGAGTATTATACATTTTGGCGTCACAAACAGGATATCTGCAAAATGTTGGCTCCACAGACTCACGCATCAACGTCAAGCCGGAGGCTTCTGCCAGTGTCCCCCAGAAGGGAAAATTTGACTACCACAATGGCATCACCTATAAGCATGCGTATTATTTTGGGGCCCCGTGGTTATCTACATATGCCGGAAATGTGCGATGCTCTGGCTCAGGCACTCTTAAGGAGTTCAAAGACAAACTGTATTCTATGTTTCGTTTATACCCACTTATTGTAAAACAAGTGGAGATTTTGATGGGGCAACTGAAAGGCCCCGCATTACGTGAGGTGAAGGCCTGGGAGGATAAGGAAAGAGAGACAGTAGAGAATATTGGAGAAAAAAAACTGGTGAGCATATTCGATTCTAAAATGGTGGCAGAGTTGAAAAGTCACCTTTATGCAAGGAAACAGTGACCCTATGAATCACTGCGGTAGTTTGCCCTGGGTTTGCAGGAGGCAATGAAGGCAGTTCAAATCCTTGATGCCCGTGAGATTGGACAGGCTGATGATACCTTAATTAACCTATATATATAGAAGGAGCACAAGGAGAGGCGGTCCTAACCCATTTGTGAATGTGGAAATGACAAAAACCGAATTGTTCATTTTTGGAGTTTAAGGAGACAATTATTCAAATCCTTGGTTTGAACCAAAGCAATGATGCTGATGTTATGATGTTTGGAAGCACCTGTGTTCTGGAAGCAGACACCAGGTGGTTGGTGCAACCCAGAGCAGAGGCACAGAGTCTAACACACCGCGGGGTGTTCACCAGGGAACCCCGCAAGGGGATTTGGGCTTCGCTGCCCCCGATGTGCAAGTCGCGGCCCTCTGCCTGGATCACCTGGTATCTGCACAGGAGTCCACAAGGTATAAATAGGATAATTTACCTGGAGAAATGCAGCTGGTAAGGCAGGGGTTAATTGCAGAGTGAATGGAGATTAACATGCCAAAAGGTCTGAGTGATTAGACTGCTATTTGCAAAACTGGACAGGTGCAGGATTACTGAGGCAAGGTGCGAGATTGGCTGGAATGGTGCACAGATATCTTGAAGCAGGGATTCCAAAGCAAAAGGACACACTGGATATAGAATTGTAGTAGATACAGGTCCAAGATGAACTGGGTGCAGGACTGGCAGGAACACTGGCACCAGTTACCAGGACACAGGAGACTGCTAACTTGCACAGCGTGCAATGGCCACGTGCTGAGTACACAGGAACAAGCTCTAAGGAGTCCAGACTAGACCCTGACAATCTCTGTGTTAGGCGCAGCGGCTCTTGCCGAGCAATGGTCACGGCCGCAGCGCCTTCCTGTTCCACCGCACGGCGCCTAGCAACACCAGGACGCCGTGCGCCCTAAGCCACAGGGTCCCTGGCAATACCAGGATGCTGTGCGCGCCGAGCCGCCGGGTCCTTGGCAATGGGGACGCCACAGGCGGACCGCGTTCCCGGTTGCCATGTAAATCAATTAACACCTGTGTAGCTCTGAGTCGTGCAGCAAGGCAGCTGCACGACATCACTAATTAGGTTTTCTGCAGCTATTGGAGGGCTCCCTGTTATATTCTGTCTCAGTGCATTACACAGATGCCAGTGATAGCTTCCTGTGAGCTGTTCCTGCTCTGGATAAAACTCCCTGTCCGGTGTTCTGTAGTCCAGTCATCTGGTTCCGGTGGTCCTGACTCCTGGTGTCAGAAGCCAATCCTTGTACTTCTTCCTGCCTTCCTGCCAGTTGTCACGTGCGTTAGAGATCCGAAGATTCCGGTTTGCTTACGGTTGTTCCCGGTGTTGTGAGTAGCGGCCTTCAGCCGCACTTTGCGGCCTTGGCCGTGGAATTCCTTTTATTCTTGCTTTTTGGTGTTTTTACGGAGGTGTTCCGCCATAGCTGTCCTACCTGGTATACGACGGTGCCGTGTAGGGTTTGGATAGTATACCTTGGTTTCCTTTTCCTTTGGCAGCTGTGACGCACATACATTTAGTTTGTAGTTCAGAAGTAGCCCCTAGCTCAGTTTTGTGTTTAGTTAGAGGTCCCCTTGTTATCATCCCGTCTCCGTTTACGCCTTGTCTCATACTAAGACTGGGGGGGCATCGGAGTTGGGCAGACCTAATCCGCCCTTCAAACGCGGCTGCCGTGGGCCCAAGAACACATAGTCTCGCAGGCATAGATAGACCATGCGGGTGAAACAACGAAGTTAGGTTGCTAGGGGTTATTATCATACCTTGTCATTATTTCAGCATCACTTTCTTGTGCTCGGACTTACCACTCAAAATCTTTCGTTCAGAGCACAAAGAACGTAACACTCTGATACTGAACTCTATCACTGGTACGGTGGTATGTGGATACTCCCCAGTTAAAGGGAGACAGACCAATCACATGATAGTCAGGCTGGAGTTGCAGGTAATAAGGGCCAGGTGATCAGTTGCTAGGATACGAGAACAACAGAAGGGAGCAGCCAGACCCTGGTGTTAATCAATGCAGAAAGCAGGACTGACAGATTTGCAGCTGCTGCACACATAACAGTACCCCCTCTTCAGGGGTGGACTCCGGACACCCCACCTGGACCAGGGGGAACTAACCACAAAACAAGAACAAGGATTGACAAGACAGACTCAATTCCTCCGAGGAGACTTCTTTTTCTTTTTCCCAGGTTTTTTAGGTTTGAACACAGTAATGACAAATATATTGTCTGAACTGAAGGTACCTTCAACCAAAGGAATTTCATCGGCTTCAGAATTGTAATCTAAGTTGGAGTCCACATCCAAAGGAAGGATTATGGTTTTCTTCTTTGTAACAGATGGCACTGGAGAAGAAGTATGGCAAGACTGAGCATAGGTAGGGCTCTTGACAGATTGGTTGGACACTGTAATTTGCGGGTCATGCCTATTCATAACTTCCGAAGACTGAGACAGAGAGGCTCAGCCAACAGTTAATGCCCTGACGTGTGGTCTAGGTGAAGATAGTACTGAGCTGTGAAGAACCTGAGACTGACAGTCCTTAGCCACTTGGTTCTTAGAAACTTGATTCTTCTTGTTAGAACATGAATCCTTGCTCAAAGATCTAGAATTCTCAGGAGATTCAGAAAGTACTAACTCAGGACCCCCAAACTTCCTGATCATGGACCAGCTGAAGGCATCCACATTCTGCCGAACAGGATCATGGAACTCGATTAATTGGTTAGCCCATCTCTCAGCCTCCCCTATGAAAGACATGAGAAGAACAAGCACAACTTCTGCCTGAGAGGAACAGAATGCAGCCATATACATAGTTTGCGACATTAACTTGTAAAATTCTTCCAGTTCACCATAGAAGAACACAAGATCTGGGTCTTGGTCTTCAGAAGGAGACTGTGAGCTTTGCAGCTTGAGTTTTTTCTCCGAAATGACCATTTCGGAAGCTGGATCGGAAGTCTTTTCTCAGGTCAAAGCATGGATCATCCCTCCTGGGGTCATGGCTGGAATCTTCCCTGCAAGGTACTTGATAGAATTATCTACCCCCAGGGTCACAGCTGAAGTTCCTCCCTCTAGAGTTACAACAGGAATTTCCTCTCCTGAAATTTCAATAGGACTTTCCTCTTCAAGGGTCAAGACAGGGATACCCTTTACAGGGGTCTTGATTGGAATTCTCTCTTCATAGACTTTGGCTGGAATGATTTCTTCAGAGGTATCAACTTGAATCACCCTTCTCGGGGTCTCAGCTGGAGCCTCCCTGTCTGGGGTCATGATAGGAACTACATCTTCAAGGGTCATGACTAGAATCCTCTTTTCAGAGGCCTCAACTGGAGTCACCCTTTCAGGGGTCTTGGTTGGAACTCCCTCCTTCAGAGCAATCTTCCTTTCATGGGTTTCAGGTAAATCTGATACACTCTCAGGAACTGATAAATCCAATGCTCTTTCTAGGACTATGCAATCATATGCCCCCTCAGGGGCTCCAAGCTTGGATGCTCCTTCTGGAGTCCGAACATCGTACTCCATTCCTGAGGTTGGTAGAGTGTACTCTTTTCTTGGGATCCATACATGAGATTCCTCTCCTAGGGTCGGCACCTGGCACAACTTTTCTGGAGGCTGGACATCACATATCCCCTCTCGAGTCCTAACATTGGACTTCCGTTCTGGAGTCAAAATATCGGCTACCCCTCCTGAGGTTAAGCCATAAGCAGACACATCGAGTACTTCTCCAAAGGCCTGGATATCGACTTCCCCTCCAGGGATCAAATCATTGATCATGAAGTCAGATGCCTCACTTGAGGATAAAGAAAGGGGTTCATCTTATGAGGCAGGAACATAGCTCTCCCCATCTGGGGTCTGAACATTGGATGGGACATCAGATACTTCCTCTGGGGCTGGTGAGACTGAGCCCCCTCCTGGGACTGGACACTCGGAGCACCCTCCTGGGGCTGGACACTCGGAGCCCCTTCCTGGGATACAGAATTGCAGGTACTGAATGGAGATGAACATGCAGAAAGGTCTGAGTGATTATACTGCTGTTTGCAAAACTGGACAGGTACAGGATTACTGAGACAAGGTGCAATACTGGCTGGAATGGTGCACAGATATCTTGAAACAAGGATTCCAAAGCAAAAGGACACACTGGATATATAATTGTAGTAGATACAGGTCCAAAATGAACTGGGTGCAGGACTGGCAGGAATACTGGGAACAATTACCAGGACACAGGAGACTGGGAACTTGCACAGCGTGCAATGGCCACGTGCTGAGCACACAGGAACAGGCCTGACACTCTCTGATACTAAACTCTGGGGCCAATTCAGTAAGGTTAGCAAATTCTGCTAATCAGCAGAATTTGCTAACCATTAGCATGCATGCTGGGGGCGCCCAGCGCTGGGCAAGGCCGCCCAGCATGCTGATCGGTGCCACCCCCCTGCTTCAAGCAGAAATTGCGAATAGCACGTAATTTTTGCTTGTTAGCAGAAATTAAGGATGACTTCTGCCGGCGCAGTTTAGCTACGGCTGCAGGAGTCCTGGCACCATTTTCGTTGTCGCAGCGGCTGCATGTGACAATATGCAGCTGCACCTCTGTCACGCCCCCTTTCGCGCATACCAGCCCACCGTTTGGGCTGGCATGCCCCTGCAACGTTCTGTTTCCACCCAGAAAACGTAGCGTTGCCGCCCCACTCCCTCTGGATCAGAAAATAGAAGAGCTAAGCAGAGAGCAAGGTGACAATAGACAGAAGGAATGGCGCCAAGGGCACAGAGGCAGGAGATGACCTCATTGGGACATACCCAGAGAATCGGGACGGTGGCCCACTGATCAATTTGACTCCCAGGTGAGACCGATCTGTAGAGGTTGTCAACAAAGCAGACATTTTGAGATAAACTGCCCTAATGTTAATTTAAACAAGGAGACCCCGAGGCAAGGAACCGACCCTCGGGAGGAGTCCCATTAACAGGTCCATCGTCACAGGAGTGGTGGCCCAGGTATGTTGGTGAGTGCCTGCATCTGAAGATTCAGATCAATGGGGTCAAAGTAGCGGCTCTCTTGGATAAGGTTTCTCAAGTATCTACCATCTGACTCAGAGTTTCTCCAAAATTGGGATGAAACATCATTGTATCTCCACCAACTACCTGGCTCCATCTACTGGCCTGCAACGGACAGCCAATCACATATTGAGGGTATTGGGAACCTGATATGAAGATAGGAAAGGCTAAGTTGTACAGACAAGGGTGCCCAGTTACTACTGCGCCTAGTGCAAATTTACCTCCGGTTATTTTAGGCATGAACATCGTGAAAAACTGCCCCAATGAGTTGGTGAAAGCTCTGCAGTGTGAAATGAGGACTGCGGCTCCTCGAGAGCGGAGGGCCTTACAGCAGATGGTATGATTGCTGGAGAAGCAGAAGAGATTCGCCAACATTCGGGGAGAGGTTGGAAAGGACTGAATTACAGATCAGCAGCCAGTCTGGCTAAAGCCCAAGTCCGAGCATGTGGTGTGGTGTAAGACCAATATATGTCCCTTGGGTCGAGATTATGAGGCCTTGATAGAATCCTGCGACCATGATGGACAGAAGCCTTTCACTGTGGCAAGAACATTGGCATTCATGGAACATGAAAGGGTACCTGTGCATGTACTAAACCCACATAACTACCCTTTTTGACTTTACAAGCACTATCCAGTAGCAAGCGTAAGCCAAGTAGACTTCTGGGACATCGTGGGACAGAGCGTGACTGCAGCTCAAAAAAAGCCAGCAGCGGAGGAACTGTAGGAGAATAGTGGTGAAACTCCGTGGTGGGCCGAGATACAAATCAGCGACGAGGACACATCAGACGACCAGAGAGAGGGAGTACTTCATGTGGTACCATGAAATGCTGAGGTTTTTAGTCTACACTATTCTGATTTTGGCAAGGCAGAGAAAGTGCATCATCATATCCCTATGGGAACAACCGCTCTGATCAAACAAAGACACATACCTTTACCTTCAGCCATGTACCAGCCTGTGCGAAACATGATCACCGAAATGAAGGAGGCTGGAGTCATTCGGGAAAGCTGGTTGTGATTGTGAGGATGAAAGATGGTAGCCTCCATTTCTGCGTAGACTATTGCAAATTAAACACCATAACTCATAAGGATGCCTACCCACTACTGCGAATCGCGGAGTCCTTAACAGCCTTAAGGACAGCAGCCTATTTCTCAAAGAATTGATAAATGATGACGAAATAAAAGCGGAAATACTGAACAAATTCTTTTAATCAGTATTCACCAGTGAAGAACTGATGGTGGGAGTAGAGCATAACAATTGTGACAGTAATGATTCATAATAAATACATGTTTAAGCGAAGAAGTAGTCCAGGAGAGACTAAGCAAAATTAAGATTAATAAATCACCTGGTCCTGATGGACTTCACCCGAGGGTTCTTATGGATCTTAGTTCACAACTAGCACGACTCCTATACTTGATTTTCAATACTTCAATTAGATCAGGCATGGTACCAAAGGATTGGCGTATAGCTGAGGTAGTGCCATTATTTAAAAAGGGATCCAAAAATCTTCTGGGAAACTACAGACCAGTTAGTTTAATATCTATAGTGGGGAAAATATTGGAAGGAATTCTAAGGGACGTCATACAGGAGTATCTAAAGTCCACTAGGATTATTAGCAAGAACCAGCATGGGTTTGTGAGGGACAGGTCATGTCAGACTAACTTAATTAGCTTCTACAAGGAAGTGAGCAATAATCTTGATCAGGGAAAAGCAGTGGATGTGGTCTTCCTAGATTTTGTAAAAGCCTTCGATACAGTTCCTCACAGGAGACTGATGATCAAATTAAAGGAGATTGGCCTAGGAAAAACTATTTGCACATGGATAGCAGGGTACAGCAAGTAGTGGTCAATGGGAAGTCCTCAACCTAGTCCCCAGTAGTCAGCGGAATACCACAAGGGTCCGTACTCGGACCACTACTGTTCAACATATTTATCAATGACCTAGAAATAGGCCTGGAAAGCACAGTGTCAATCTTTGCAGATGATACTAAACTGTGTAAGGTAATTAATTCAGAATTGGATGTGGAGTCCTTGCAGAATGATCTATCTAAACTTGAACTCTGGGCGTCTAAATGGAAAATGAGGTTCAATACAGACAAATGCAAGGTTATGCATTTTGGGACTAAAAACAAACTTGCATCCTACATATTAAATGGGGAACGCCTAGGGGAAACAGAGTTGAAAAAAGATTTGGGGGTATTCATTGATAATAGGCTTAATAACCGTACACAATGTCAAAACGCAGTAAAGAAGGCAAGTAAGGTGCTAGCGTGCATAAAAAGGGGAATTGAGACAAGGGACTCGGATGTAATCATGCCGCTGTATAAGGCATTGGTACGTCCGCACCCGGAATATTGTGTTCAGTTTTAGGCACCATTGTATAAAAAAGACATCAGTGAACTCGAAAGTGTTCAAAGGCGTGCTACTAAATTGATTAAAGGCCTAGAAGGACTGGACTATAAGGAAAGACCTACTAGGCTGAATATGTATACACTAGAAAAGAGACGCCTAAGAGGAGATATTATTAATATCTTCAAATATGTAAAGGGACATCACAAGGAGTTATCAGGGGAATTATTTATTAAAAGAACAGTTTAGGACACGTGGGCACTCGCTGCGACTGAAGGAGAGAAAGTTCCGAACGCAACAGAGGAAAGGGTTCTTCACTGTTAGGGCAATCAGGATGTGGAATTCCCTGCCAGGGAAGGTGGTAATGGCGGACTCTGTAATTGGATTTAAAAAAGGAATGGATACATTTCTGAATGAAAAAGCTATCCAAGGTTATAATACTTAAAATATCAATGTGGTTAATCCGAGGGTAACATGAGTTATAGTAGCTAACTAGTCATAAAACATTATTCAGCAAGTATTTAGAATAATCACAACTTAAAACAGGTTGAACACGATGGGCAATTTGCCTCTATTCAACCTCAAATACTATGTTACTTTGTTACTATGTAATGTTTGAACTTACTAGTGGATACTGGCAGATTTAAATGGCCCCAAAAACACGGAAAAAACAGCTTTTACGACCCCAATGGGCTTATTTGAATTCGAAAGGATGCCCTTTGGGTTATGTAATACACCAGCCACATTCCAACGGGTCATGGAACATTGTTTTGGACATCAGAATTATGAGACTGTTTTATTATATCTTGACGATTCCATCATCTTTTCAAATAGTTATGAGGATCACTTACGGCACTTGGAGGAAATCTTCAATTCACTGACAAAGGCTGGACTGAAACTCAAACCAGCCAAATGTCATCTGCTCAAACCAAAAGTACGATACCTCAGTCATGTTGTCAGTGCTGAAGGAGTGATGCCTGATCTGGAGAAAATTAACGTTGTGCAGGGTTGGCCGGTACCCTGAACAGTCTGAGACATCCAAAGCTTTCGCTGATTATTACAGGCGCTTCATCGAACAGTTTGCCAAAGTGGCCGCCCCTTTGCATGAACTCTTAAGGGGAAGATCATGTGTTGAAAGAAGAGGCTTGTCTTTTGTTGATTGGGGAGAACACCAAAGGGCCTTTGATCAGCTGAAAGTCGCGTTGACGGAAGCTCTGTTACTCTCCTATCCAGACTACGACAAACCTTTTGTAGTGTATACCAATGCCAGTCACCATGGATTGGGGGATGTCTTGTCCCAGAGGCAGTATGAAAGTTATTGCCTATGCCAGTAGGGGTCTTCTCAGGACTGAGCGGAACTGTGAAAACTACAGCACCTTTAAGCTGGAATTGTTAGCTCTTGTCTGGGCCATCATGGAAAACTTGGCCGCCACACTGTTTATCATCATCACGCATAACAATCCTTTAGCCCATTTATCTACTGCTTGACTTGGAGCCCTTGAACAGAGATGGGTATCTTGCCTTGCCAACTTCGGTTATACAGTGTCTTATAGAAGTGGAAAACTGAATGGGAATGCTGATGCCCTGTCCCATCTACCAACTGCAGATGTTGCAGAAAAAGGTAAAGATGTTGATGAAGACATCGAGACTCCAGTGTTCAAATTATGTGGAATGGGGAGAATTGTCACTTCCGACCCTTTATCTGCCTCCATTGATCCACAGTTTGGGGATCTCCCATGCGACCCAACCCCCGTCGACTGGTCAAGAATCCAACAGCAAAGCCCCATGTTGAGGGAACTCGTGGCTCTATTACAACAGAAATGCCAGTTAAACGGAGTTCAAAGAGCCAAAGCTGATCCAGAGCTAGTAAAATGGTTGAGACATGGTGATCATATCCTGCTGAAACAAGGTCTTCTAGTTCAAATTAGTATAGACCCTGGCAATCATCAGACAGTCACTCAAGTTGTTGTCCCAAGAGATTGGGCCACCCTTCTGTTAGAAGCCTATCAATCTGGGCACTTTGGCATGCAAAAGACGGAGGCGGTATTAAGAAAGAAATACTTCTGGATCGGCATGAGAGAGGACATCGAAAGGTGTGCCATGCAGCCTCAAATGACATCCCGATGTTAATCAGAAAGATGTATTACATCCCATCAAGAGCCAACATCCATTGCAAATTGTTGCTCTGGATTACGTGAAACTTGAACCTAGCATTAGCAGGTATCAATATTCCTTGACTATGACTGACCATTATAGTAAGTTCCTGGTAGTAGTACCAGCTAAAGACCTTACCGCAAAGACCACTGCCAAACTTTTCCTCAGACACTTCGCTAGACCCTATGGGTACCCAGATTGCATCCTGATGGACCAAGGCCTTGCTTTTGGGGGTCATACCGAGTTGATCGTATCTGTGCTAAATTTAGCACAGCTACGATCACCTTCCCTGACATGTAGGGGGATACCCAGCACAGGGCTAGTACGCCCCGCATGTCAGTCCACCCACCCCGCACAAATACAAAAGCATCACACAGTGGTGATGCTTTTGCATTTCTGGAGTAACTCCCGGCCAGAGCAGCTCCTGCAGCTGGCCGGGAGTTGTTTGTCAATGCCGCATCCCGCCCCCCCAACGGTCCGGCCACACCTGCGTTGGCCGGACCGCACCCCCTTAATAGCGGCTTAACGCTGCCGTCCAGACCCCTCCCGCACAGCGACCGCCTTTGCCTGAGAGGTGAACGCAAGGCACCGGCGGCAGCCATGCACTGCGGCGCCGGCGCATGCTCAGTTCTGACCCGATCGCTGCTCTGCGGCAAACTGCAGCGAGTGATCAGGTCGGAATGACCCCCTTTGAGTCGCAGCTTTTCCATGAACTTTGCTCTTTTATGGCTGCCAGAAGGCGAGAACCACCGTCTACCACCCGCAGGGAAACGGCCTATGTGAGAGAGCTAATAAAACTATTATTGGCATGTTAAGAAGTCTACCAACAGGAGATTGAGCCAAATGGCCAACTCTACTACAGAAGCTCACCTATTTGTATAATAACACGGAACATTGCTCCACAGGATTTACCCCTTACTACCTCATGTTCGGCTGTCGGGGTAAACTACCTCAAGACTTGGAACTAATGCCTGTGGAGACTTATATCAACAATCCTCAAACTGACTGGGTCCGTGAACATCAACAGAGGATCAAAACAGCCCAAGCAACTGTGGAAAAGCAAATAGAAATGGTTCACCAGCGTCAGGAGAAAAATTATAGCGCACATACCCGGTCTGTGCCTATAAAAGTAGAGGATAAGGTCTGGAGGAAGCGGAATAATCGCTGTAGTAAATTGGATACGGTGTGGGAAACCCTCCCTTATGTCGTGATCAGTGTTCTGGAATGTGAGCGATACACCTACGAGATCCGCCACGATCCGGAGGGACCAGCTAGTGTTGAGTCCTGTGATCAGATCAAACTTTGTTCCGCAAAAATCTCTGAGGAAAGACATGACTTGTCTGTAGCAGATAAGCAGGAACCCTTAGAGGTCATACCATTACATGATCCCGTTGAGCTCTTGCTCTTTATGGGTATCTCAGTGCCACATAATCCAGTCAAGCGTGTATTCCCGGACTCAAATGTAGAAGGGCCAATAGAATGTGACAAAACCCCTTACAGTATAGATGACACAACTGAATGTGATATACCTGCCCTAAGAGTCAGGAGATCAGAACGCACTAAAAGAGGTATCTTACCTTTGAGATACCGTGAGTAAAGTAGTATATAATGCTCACCTGTTGACCTTGTATAACCTGCTGGGTGTGAAATGAAAAGAAAAAATTCTGTATCCTTTAGCTACCAATGTTAAAGTGGTATTGAACGTGTAACTGAGGTTGCACCACATGATATGTATCTGAGTTCAAACTAGGTCCCCTCAGTTAACTGATGAACCTGATCGTTATTAACGAAATTCGTTATGGGAAAGGTAAAGGAATGCATGAGGACATGCATTTTTCAAGTAGGGAGGTATGTAATACCCTGCTAAGTCCCTGCGTGCGAGATACGCACTATAATTCAGTTATGGTGTTATTAAAAGTGTTTTGTGTGTGCATAAATAAGAAGAGTGAAAAGTGCTTATATGTATATACAAATGCCCTCTCAGAAGAGATGCTATAGTGTTACTATAATTGCTCTCATGGAGAGAAATCCCCCTAACTAATATCCCTCTCATGGAGGGGAGTTGACACTGGCCACACCACCAGGACTGTAGCTAATAATTGCCTGGGCATGTGGCAGACGGCTGCATGAAGCTGAGAAAAAAAGGAGAATGGACGCACAGACAGTAGCCCTCCGGAAAAGGGCTTACAGGCTGGCAATGTGCACAGGAAGGAGACTCGAGGACCGCTAGCGATGGGGCGTTTGAAGTCCCATGGTAGCTGCTGGGAGAGAACTGAAGGGAGAGCTGCATAGGGAGCGCGAGCAGTTACCGGAGCTGGAGAGGAAGGACGCAGGCGATCAGTGAAGGGCAGTGGCGGTGATTTCTTGTGTGCAGTGTACCCAAGCAGAGCAGGGACATTGCGGAGGCACTGGCAACATTAGCAGGAGGCGTGATCGACCCTCCCGGTAGGCGGGGATAGGCGGAGCATCCCCTTCAGAGGGACACCAGAGGAGATGCGGCCTGCAGGAGTGACAGTGGGAGGCGGGCCTGACCAGAGCTCCCATCAGCAGGTTGAGGCAGTGCAACTCCAATAGAGCCAGCCCCAGGGGAGGTGATAACAGCAGGAGTGACAGCGGGAGGCACAGTTGGAGCTCCATGAATGGTACAACCTATTGACTTATAGCATCCACCATATCAGGAGAGGTGTAGTAAGACACTCTGCATTATAGTATTCACCCCAGCTACAGAATCACCTTAAATACCCTGCTATCACTGACACCCGCACCCTAATGACTTTATGCACATAATAGCTCTGTACTCCTGTTATGCCAGAGACTGCAGTATTAATTCCTAGTGGACCTGCCTGAAGGTTAAGGAGCACTGTTGCGACCAATGAACTAATACAGCCTTATCCTGCCTATACCTCCAAATATAGCTTGTGACAAAGGAAACTTAACGGAAGAGATTACAGTGACTGAGTCTCAGCTATTGTGTTCATAAACCCCATATATTCCTCCCAGAAATAGCAATTAACAATGCCAGACAGGAATCTACTACCTATCGCTGCCAGTCAGAAAGCTAATAATTGCGTCACTGCCAGCTAGGAAGTTACACATTACATATTCCCTTTTTGCTCCATCAGAAAACAGATAGAAACAGAGCAGGATAACAAAGTACTATATTGCTACAATAGCAAAATACTGTTACTGTTACAAAGTTCTACTTAAGGACAAGGATTCCGGATAACATTCAATTGATACTGTGTAGCGTCTCTAGAGACTACTGACTGAGGCTGGATCAGAAGGATATAGCAACCCTGTAACTAGGATTTATGCCTGCTTTATTTGGTACCGCAATGTCTTCACCATGGCCCTCATTCCGAGTTGATCGGTCGCAAGGCGAATTTAGCAGAGTTACGCTAAGCCGCCGCCTACTGGGAGTGAATCTTAGCTTCTTAAAATTGCGACCGATGTATTCGCAATATTGCGATTACTAACTACTTAGCAGTTTCAGAGTAGCTCCAGACTTACTCTGCCTGTGCGATCAGTTCAGTGCTTGTCGTTCCTGGTTGACGTCACAAACACACCCAGCGTTCGCCCAGGCACTCCCACCGTTTCTCCAGCCACTCCTGCGTTTTTTCCGGAAACGGTAGCGTTTTCAGCCACACGCCACTAAAACGCCGTGTTTCCGCCCAGTAACACCCATTTCCTGTCAATCACATTACGATCGCCGGAGCGAAGAAAAAGCCGTGAGTAAAAATACTTTCTTCATAGTAAAGTTACTTGGTGCAGTCGCAGTGCGAACTTTGCGCATGCGTACTAAGCGGATTTTCACTGCGATGCGATGAAAAAGAACGAGCGAACAACTCGGAATGGGGGCCCATATGTGCACCAACCAGATAGTAAGAGTACTCAGACTGGAATGTTGACGCTGTAGAAAGCACTTCTTTCTGTATGGTCCAGATATCAAAATAATATAGATATTCAGATAATATTGTTGAATGTTGAACCATTTTAAAGCTTTATAGAGTGTATTATTGCTCTAACAATCCTTGCCTAGGTTACCCCATGGAAGGTTGGTGAAGGAAGAGAGACAACGTGATTGCAGTTAAATATATTTTGTTTTTATTTAAGTTACAGTACAGACTTATTGGGTTCTGTGGTAGCAACTCTGTTTGCGGTATATATTAGTCTTTACCAAAATGGGTATTCCTCTTAAAGTAGTACCAGGTAGCTAACACATTGTGTTGTGCAAGAAGGGTGTATGATAATATTCATCCTCGCCTCTCTGCGAAGACTGAAGGTTGAAGGCCCTGCAAAGTAAAGAAAGATCCAATTTAATCCTTGGGACTAAGCACTTACCTGGTCGATCAATGGTTATACTTACCCCCAGTCCCTGATACCGACAACCTACCTGAGTGTAAAGTAGAGCATTACATGTGTGTGTGTGTTTTTGTGATTGTCACCTGTGGGGGCGCTCCAGCTTCCAGGCACTGACACGATCCGGGAGCTGCACGCTGAAATAGCTCTCCCTTTCCATGAAGTACCCAGCGGCGGGACTCACAGGCGGGGATGTGTTAGTTGCGGCACCACTTCCGTTCCTTCCACAGGCGGCAACAGCGGGACTACACTGTGGTATACGGGGGAAGCTACACGCTGAAATAGCGCTCCCTCTCCATGAAGGACTCAGCAGCAGGACTCACAGTCGGGGATGTGTTAGCTGCGGCACCACTCCCATTTCCTTCCACAGGTGGCAGCAGCAGGACTCACCAGCAGAAATTGGTGGGAGCTACACACTGAAATAGCTCTCCCTCTCCATGACAGACCCGGCAGTGGCACTCAAAGGAGGGATGTGTTAGCACAACATGGGTTTATGCTACCACATGGCAGCTCCAGAGGCGGCGGCAGGTGGAACTTACACTAGTTCCTTATTGGGTAGAGCGGCTGTGCGGGGGTGATGTTGGGGGGTTGCTGCTAGATGGTGCGTCTGCAGTGCATTTGCGCTGTGGGCAAGGCACCATCAGCACACACATAGTTACGGCCCTGATTCCTGGCCACTCTTAGCGCTGAGGTGCTTAGGGAGCCGGATCTCCATGTCCCACTGCGTGCTGGCCACTAATATCCGTGCAGCCCTGGGATTGAACTCCTGGCTGCAGTAGCCCTCTGCCTCCCTGTGGTGCTGGGGTGCCGAGAGCTGAGCTCCCTGTTCATAGTAGTTGGCTCCTGGAGAACAGCCCCTGCCTTGCTGTACAGGGAGCCGGCTCACAGCCAAGCAGCTCCAGGTCTGGGCTCCCAGCTGCAGTGGCTCCATTGCACCTGGCCACTCCCTATGCCCAGCACATGGTGTTTTGCCACATCCCAATGTCATGGCTGCCAAAGAAATTCTGGGCCACCTCAGATCAAACAATATATATTTTTAATGGTGCGTGTAGCACCATTAATTACAGATGTGCAGCGGGCACTTTTCATGTTTTGTGTTTTGGTTTTGGTTCTAATTCCATTTTCGTGTTTTGGTTTTGCCAAAACCACCCTTCCGTGTTTTGGTTTTGGATTTGGATTTGGATGACTTTTGAAGAAAAAAAAACATAAAAACAGCTAAAATCACAGAATGTGGGGGTAATTTTGCTCCTACAGTATTATTAACCTCAATAACAATCATTTCCACTCATTCTATTCTGAACACCTCACACCTCACAATATTGTTTTTAGGCCTAAAAGTTGCACCGAGGTGGCTGTATGACTAAGCTAAGCGACAAAAGTGTGCGGCACAAACACCTGGATCATCTAGGAGTGGCACTGCAGTTGCAGACAAGATGGCACTATTCAAAAACTAGTCCCCAAACAGCACATGATGCAAAGAAGAAAAAAAGGTGCAATGAGGTAGCTGTATGACTAAGCTAAGCGACAAAAGTGTGCGGCACAAACACCTGGCCCATCTAGGTGTGGCACTGTAGTGGCAGACAGGATGGCAAATTTAAAAAATATGCCCCAAACAGCACATGGACATATAGAAGCAAACAGCAGTGAGCATATAGCAGCAGCGTATATCGTGACTGGAATTACTGATGACACAGGACACTACCATTGGTCTGATGCAGCCCAACAGGTTGTTATAATTGTTATACTGCAACAGTGGATATATAGCAGCAGCGTATATTGTCACTGGAATTACTGATGACACAGGATACTACCACTTGTCTGCACAACACAGCATCACTTTATACAGCTACACTGGATATATGGCAGCAGAGAACACCAACACTGTGAATGGCTGGACTGATACAGCACAATACACTGACTACACTGGACTGGTCTGCACAACACAGCACCACTTTACAGCTATACTGGGTATATGGCAGTGTCAGCGTCCGGAGTCTTACCGGTACGCTTGGGCCGCGGGGCTGGCTTCCTTGGCGATGTGTGGGCAGCGGCGGAGGTGGGCTGCTGCGCCGGATCCGTGGGCAGCAGTAGCGGCGGTGAGGAGGTCCGTTCGTGGCGGCGGGACGCCGCTACAGCAGATCGCTCTTGCTGAGCCGTTGCTAGGAGACCAGGGGCAGTGAGCAATGTTGCTTTGCAAAAAGGTCTGCATTACTGAGCGCCGCCATGTTGGAGACCAAGTTTTGAGCATAGTTCCTATTTCCTGTTTCTTCCAGCCAATCCAGGGGAAGCGCCCCCTATAAAAGGGGGCTGGTTTACGACAGGGATGCCAGTGCTTCAAGTTACAACCCTGTTGTAGGTGCTTTAGCCTGTGCTCCCAGGATTCCTGCCGTATTCTGGTTCCTCCTGATCCTGCTTGGTCGGTTCTCTGTTGCTGCTGCAGCCCTGCAGTTTCCAGCCTGCTACTGCCTGAGGAAGCGCTCCTGTAAAACACGGTCCAGTAAGACTCTTTGGGCACAGTCGGCCCCGGGTCTTCTGCCTCGTCTTTCAAGCCATACTCCACAGATCTCCTTCACCAGCCACGCCTTTGTACCACCGACCACAGCCTGCAGATTATTATCTTCAGCCTCGTTTTCCAAACCACAGTCCACAGTCCTTGTCTCCAGCCACGTCTTCAACCATCATCCACAGTTCCACAGTTCATCATCTACAGTCTCGTCTTTCAAATCACAGTCCACAGTTTTTCGCCCCCAGCCACGTCTTTAACCATCGTGCTCCAGCCTCGGTTCTCTACCTCAGTCCTGTACATAATAAATACTTTCCATTGACTCTCTGCACGATTTGAGATTGTGTGGCCTCCTACTTACTTAAGCGAGACCAGATATCTGCAGTTGAATCCCCTCCTAAGGCCTGATCACCCGTCAAATCCATTGGGCCAGTGCTTACTGTCACGTCTAGCAGAGTTTGAGGATCCGGCAGCTGAGATTTGCCCGAGGAGGTAGCAGGCTGTCAATGAACCAGATGAGGGAGCTGGATATAGTTCCTTCACATGGGACATGGAGCAATGAAGAACATAGGCGGGGTTTGAGAGTCAATGGAAAGTATTTATTATGTTCATGCAGAGTATGTCCGAACGTCTCGATTCTCTCTGTGTTGCCATGATGGCCCCTCAAGTATCTACAGCTGCTCCCACATTAGCACCTCCGGTCCCGCTTCCTCCTGTACCAGTACCACTTCCACGGTTGCATTTGCCACCTCCCAGTAAATTTGATGGGAATCCAAACAATGCCGCGGTTTTCTTAACCAGTGCGAAATCCAGTTCGAACTACAGTCGGCCAACTTCCCATCAGCACAAACCAAAGTAGCCTATATAATTTCTTTACTTACCGGGCAAGCGTTGGAATGGGCTTCACCTTTGTGGGAGAGGATGGATCCCATTTTATCTAACTATCCAGAATTCGTGGCCACCTTTCGAAGAATCTTCGACGAACCGGGCAGGACCTCTGCCGCCTCATTGGATATCCTGCGCCTGCGTCAGGGCACACGTACGCTCAGTCAGTACGTGATCCAGTTTCGCACCCTTTCCTCAGAACTGAACTGGAACAAGGAGGCTCTCATTGCAGATTTCTGGAGCGGTCTCTCCGAAAAGATCAAAGATGACATCGCAACTCAGGACGTACCTGATAAGTTGGGTAAACTAATTTCTTTATGCAATAAGTTAGACCTGAGGTACAGAGAACGCTGTATGGAGAGGTTGCGGTCAGATTGCCCTAAGCCTAGAGTTGTTCTTCCACCAACACCATCATCACCAACTGCGGAAGAACCCATGCAGGTTAATCGCTCCCGCCTCTCCAATGAAGAACGTCAGAGACGGCGACAGGGGAACCTCTGCCTGTATTGTGGTGCATCTGATCACTTTGTTAAAACTTGCAATCTACGTCTGGGAAACGCCCGCTCCTAGTTTGTGCTGGAGAGGTCAAGCTAGGAGAATTCTCAGAATTACATACCAAGAAAGAGTCTGTCCTGTTAACCCAATTGGAGCTCCCTTCTTCTTCTCTTCTCATCCCTTCACTACTCGACTCCGGAGCCGCCGAAAGCTTCATTACGTCAGCTCTGGTCAAACGATCTGGAATACAAACGGTTCCTTTGGATCGTACCATTTCAGTTACCACAGTGGATGGCAGTTATATCCCTGAGGGTATTATATCCTTTCGTACTATTTCTCTCAAGATGAAGGTCGGAGTTCTCCATTCAGAAAAAAATCTCTTTCTTTGTAATTCCTAAAGCCTTTCATGAACTAATCCTAGGGTTTCCATGGTTAATCAGACACAATCCCCACATAGATTGGCAAACTATGGATGTTCTCTCTTGGGGACAAGACTGCTTTCAGAACTGTTTACCTTCAGTTAGACCTCTCTGTTCTTCCAGCCCTTCCAGCCTTCCTGTGGAGTACCAAGCTTTTCAAGATGTTTTCAGTAAGCATGGGGCGGACACCTAGCCTCCGCATCATACTTGGGATTGTCCCATTGAGGTAGTACCTGGTAAGACTCCTCCCCGGGGTCGAATTTACTCTCTCTCCCAAGACACAGGCCATGTTGGAGTATATCCGGGAGAACTTGGAGAAAGGGTTCATCAGGTCTTCTACATCTCTGGACGGAGCAGGGTTTTTCTTCGTCAAAACGAAGGATGGGGGTTGCGGCCCTGTATTGACTATAGAGGTCTCAATGACATAACAGTTAAGAACAGATATCCGTTACCTCTGATTCCAGAACTGTTTGACCATGTTAAAGGAGCTACTGTATTTACTAAATTGGATTTACGGGGGGCCTACAATCTTATACGTATTCGCCCAGGGGACGAATGGAAGACGGCATTTAATACCCGTGATGGCAATTACGAATACCTGGTAATGCCTTTTGGCCTATGTAACACCCCAGAGTTCATTAATTAAATTTTCAGAGATCTCCTCTACGACTGCTTGGTAGTGTATCTGGATGACATCCTCATTTTTTCTAGGGATCTGAAGACCCATCGGGAACAAGTCAAAGAAGTGTTAACTCGTTTACAAAGAAATCAGTTATTCTGTAAGTTAGAGAAGTGCACCTTTGAAGTACCCACGATTCCATTCCTCGGTTACATTCTTTCAGGGCAGAGGTTACAGATGGACCCCGCTAAAGTCCAGGCGATTCAGGATTGGGTGCTTCCAGCTACCCTTAAAGGAATTGATCGTTTCCTGGGGTTTGCTAACTTCTACCAACGATTCATTCAAAATTATTCTTCTGTCATAGCTCCATTAACCGCATTAACTAGGAAGGGAGCTGATCCTGCCAAGTGGTCTCCTGAGGCTTTGGAAGCTTTTTCATCTTTAAAGGAGGCCTTCATGACTGCTCCAGTTCTTCGACAACCCGATCTCAGCCGTCCGTTCTTGGTGGAGGTTGATGCCTCTACTGTGGGAGAGGGAGCAGTATTTTCCTAACTTTTCGAGGACAAGAAGGTCCATCCTTGTGCGTTCTTCTCACAAAGATTCTCCCCCGCTGAACAGAATTACGCTATTGGGGAACAGGAATTACTGGCAATTAAGTTGGCCTTTGAGGAGTGGAGGTATTTGTTGGAGGGAGCTCAGCATCCAATTTCGGTGACCACGGATCACAAGAACCTCCTGTATCTACAGTCACCCCGATGTCTGAACCCACGCCAAGCAAGATGGGCACTCTTCTTTACCTGTTTTCATTTTAAACTCAGTTACCGACCAGGTTCCCTCAACAAAAAGGCAGATGCCTTATCTCGCTCCCTAAGTTCAGAAGAACCCTCTGACTGTTCAAAAGAGCAATTTATCCTGGAATCCACCTCTTTTTCTGCAACTAATACCTCTCCACTTCCTCCTCCAGGGAAGATCTTCGTTGCACCAAATCTTCGCAAAAAATGTCTTACATGGGCTCACTCCTCCTCCTTCATGGGCGGTCATAAGACACTTAAATTCATTCAGCGCTCCTACTGGTGGCCTCATCTCAGGACTGACGTTCAGGAATTCATGGCTGCCTGTTCAAAATGTGCTCAGCATAAAAGTCCCAAAGGTCCACCAGCCGGGTTACTCCATCCTTTGCCGGTACCACTAAGACCATGGACGCATATTTCTATGGACTTTATTACAGATTTACCTACGTCTGGTGGGCGGAACACCGTATGGGTCATAGTTGACCGATTCTCTAAAATGGCACACTTTGTTCCTCTGGCTAATCCGCCATCTGCATCCCAGTTGGCAAAATTGTTTATAGCAGAGATTTTTCGACTCCATGGTCTACCACAGGAAATCGTGTCTGATAGAGGTCCTCAATTTGTGGCCAAGTTTTGGAGATCCCTATGTTCTGCTCTTGGCGTGAAATTAAACTTCTCCTCAGGATATCATCCCCAAACAGGTGGTCAAACAGAGAGAGTGAACCAGGATCTGGAGACTTTTCTGTGTTTATTTATGTCCTCCTCACAGGACAACTGGGTGGACTTCCTCCCATTCGCAGAATTTGCCCATAACAATCTTTATCACTCTGCAACAAAATCTTCTCAATTCTTCATTAATTATGGTTACCATCCAAGAGTTCCTGACTTCCAACTTCTGCCTACGCTCGAGGTTCCTGCCGCAGAGTCAACACTTCGACAATTTACCGAAGCCTGCAAACAAGTTCACAAGACTTTGCTCAAGACATCCAAGAGATATAAGACCTATGCAGATCTGAAACGAAAAGCTGTACCAAGCCTTAAGGTAGGAGATCAGGTTTGGGTTTCCACATGTAACCTAAGATTAAAGGTTCCTACAAAAAGTTTGCTCCCAGATTTATTGGGGCTTACCCAATAGAAAAAGTGTTGAATCCTGTGGCTTACAAAGTGAAATTACCTCCGCAGTTAAGAATTCCTAATGCATTTCATATTTTTCTCTTAAAACCATTGGTACTTAATCGGTTCAGAGCCACTCTGCCTAAATCACCCAAGATCCAATCAGCACATGGAGACGAATTTAAGATTCACAAGATCCTCGATTCTCGCAGACGTTATGGTCGCATCCAGTACCTTGTTGATTGGAAGGGGTATGGGCCAGAGGAGAGATCTTGGGTAGATGCAGGGGATGTCCATGCTCCAAGACTTCTTCGGACATTTCATGCCAAGTTTCCAACTAAACCACCTAGGTGTCCGGAGTCCACCCGCAAAGGAGGGGTACTGTCAGCGTCCAGAGTCTTACCGGTATGCTGGGGCCCGCGGGGCTGGCTTCCTTGGCGATGTGTGGGCAGCGGCGGAGGTGGGCTGCTGCGCCGGATCCGTGGGCAGCAGTAGTGGCGGTGAGGGGGTTCGCTCGAAGCGGCGGGACACCGCTACAGCAGGTCGCTCTTGCTGAGCCGTTGCTAGGAGACCAGGGGCAGTGAGCAATGTGGCTTTGCAAAAAGGTCTGCATTACTGGGCGCCGCCATGTTGGAGACCAAGTTTTGAGCATAGTTCCTATTTCTTGTTTCTTCCAGCCAATCCAGGGGAAGCTTTCCCTATAAAAGTGGGCTGGTTTAGGACAGGGATGCCAGTGCTTCAAGTTACAACCCAACCCTGTTGTAGGTGCTTTAGCCTGTGCTCCCAGGATTCCTGCCGTATTCTGGTTCCTCCTGATCCTGCTTGGTCGGTTCTCTGTTGCTGCTGCAGCCCTGCAGTTTCTAGCCTGCTACTGTCTGTGGAAGCGCTCCTGGAAAACCCGGTCCAGTAAGACTCTTTGGTCACAGTCGGCCCCGGGTCTTCTGCCTCATCTTTCAAGCCACACTCCACAGATCTTCTTCACCAGCCACGCCTTTGTACCACCGACCACAGCCTGCAGATTATTATCTTCAGCCTCATTTTCCAAACCACAGTCCACAGTCCTTGTCTCCAGCCATGTCTTCAACCATCATCCACAGTTCCACAGTTCATCATCTACAGTCTCGTCTTTCAAATCACAGTCCACAGTTCTTCGCCTCCAGCCACGTCTTTAATCATCTTGCTCCAGCCTCGGTTCTCTACCTCAGCCGTGTACATAATAAATACTTTCCATTGACTCTCAAACCCCGCCTACGCTCTTCATTGCTCCGTGTCCCATGCGAAGGAACTATATCCATCCCCCTCATCTGGTTCATTCACAGCCTGCTACCTCCTCGGGCAAATCTCAGCTGCCGGATCCTCAAACTCTGCTAGAAGTGACAGGCAGCAGAGAACACCAACACTGTGACTACCTGGACTGATGCAGCACAATACACTGAGTGACTACACTGGACTGGACTGAGCAGCACAACACTTGCCACCCCACTTTCCCGCCCCAACACACAGACACTGAACACTGAGGACACGTCCTCTCTAAACACTCTCCGAGACTGGAGTGAAAATGGCGGGGACGCGCGGCTCCTTATATGGAATCCAAATCCCGCGAGAATCCAACAGCGGGATGATGACGTTTTGCCATGTTCGGGTTTCCGAGTCAAGAGGGAAAATCCGAGCCTGGCTCGGATCCGGACTCGGAAGGCAAAGTTCGGTAGGGTTCAGTTCTCTGAGAACCGTACCTGCTCATCTCTACCATTAATACATTTTAAAATTGCAATACAAGTTATCAGTTCCGCACTAGCGATGCACCATAAAAGCACATATACAAAGTCAATATACAACAAATGTAGATAACGCTGATATCTGAACCATTAGGCAGCACCTTATTATTGGTGGTGCTCCCAAAAGAACTTTTGTAGATCAACTACAGATATATGGGGAAAGGAAAGACAAAAAATTCCTTTTTGGGAGCACTCTTCAATGTAAATTCAAACAGGATAGAATCAGAATATGAGTCTGAAATAAATGTGATGATTAATCATCTAAAACAGGCATGTCCAAACTGCGGCCCTCCAGCTGTTGTAAAACTACATATCCCAGCATGCCCTGACACAGTTTTGCTGCCAGAGAATGCTAAAGCTGTGTCAGGGCATGCTGGGATGTGTAGTTTCTCAACAGCTGGAGGGCCGCAGTTTGGACATGCCTGATCTAAAACATAACATTTATTCTGTTTATTTTAAAATAAAGACCTATATGGTCAAAAATTTAAGCGTCTCGATCTTCTCCATTAGTAGGAATTCAAGACAAAAGAAAGGTGAAATATATAAATATTAATTGTGAGAATATATAAAAATTGTTATTAAACCAGTGTTTCAAATGGAAGTAAGGGTGATCATCTTGGTGATGCCCACAGTACCCAGTATTCCTAAGTGGTCTCCCATCCAAGTACTGACCAGGTCTATCCTACCAGCTTCCGAGATTAAGGGATCGGGGTAATTTTAG
This sequence comes from Pseudophryne corroboree, assembly GCF_028390025.1. Taxonomy (NCBI): domain Eukaryota; kingdom Metazoa; phylum Chordata; class Amphibia; order Anura; family Myobatrachidae; genus Pseudophryne; species Pseudophryne corroboree. Next base: position 143,308,084 of record NC_086451.1, on the reverse strand, counting down.
GATAATATAACCGTGGACAATAATAAAGATGATATCAGAAGGAAGAGAGAACCCACTTCTGCTGTCTGTACTCTGCCTGCTGCATATCAGTGGGTTACCAAAACCCAGGCTTTTCCAGATGAGAGAGTGTTGGAAAAGAGAACCATCACCACAGAATAGTAAAAAATAGTCCACTGAGAATTATGATGGTATTTTAATCTCAGCATTTGAAGGAAGATAGACACTTCTGCTTCCTGTTGTGACAGCAAAATGTAGGCTGAGAAGAGCTGAACTCTCTCCAGCACTGCTGTCAGCCAGATGAGAGAGTGATAGAGAATAATAATAAAGTTATGCACAATAACTGATTGGTCAAGAATAGATCTTTGAATGATTATTACTCTGATACAGCATGGAGGATATTTTGATAGAAAAACGGAATGCAAATGAATGCCAGACCCTTTAATTATATAGGAAAAAAATGTCCAAACCCTCACCTATAAGACTTTGAATCAAATATCCACATTTTTCTCCTAATTAAGTCATTGGAGCATAAACCTGTGAATGCCTAAGCATCTCCAAGAATCACTGTTTAGTATCCAAGAGAAGAACAACAGTAAATAATGATCAAGCATATAAAGAGAATTGTTACACTGGTTTCCAAAACATCTGTAATATGCATGCTTTTCATGCATGAAATATAGTGCTCAAAATAGAGAGTAAGCTTATCATATTAAAATTGCATGAGTCTCCCGCAGTGGCTAAATTAGTGTTGTATTTAAAAAAATGAACATTTTCGTACACAATAGTTTGCTGTATTAAATTGCAGTCCTGGATTATATGATAATCAGAAGGAGAGCAGAATCTGGGAGTATAATCAATATATGCAACATTTAGAAATAGAGTATGTGCACCTGTCGTGTCACATGAGCGTTTAAACAGACAGTAATCCACTGTGTTACGCTACACTCCTATGTTACATAAAAGAAAAAAGAGCAGCATCTAAGAGTGTAATCATGTGCAACATTTAGAAACAAAAGTATCTTCCTTCAAATACTGAGATTGAAATACCATCATAATTCTCAGTGGACTATTTTTTACTATTCTATGGTGATGGTTCTCTTTTCCAACACTCTCTCATCTGGAAAAGCCTGGGGATTGGTAACCCACTGATTTGCAGCAGGCAGAGTACAGACAGCAGAAGTGGGCTCTCTCTTCCTTCTGATATCATCTCTTGCACAGGTTATAGGAGAGGAGATTCCGCACAATACGGCGTAAAGGCTTTTTTACGGTAAGGACGATACGTGTTTGGAATTCCCTGCCTGAGGGAGTTGTAATGGCCGACTCAGTCTACACCTTTAAGAATGGGTTTGATAAATTCCTAATGGATAAAGATATCCAGGGTTACGGGGCATAGTCACGCACTATGGTTATTATAAAAAAGAGGGGTGAAACGTAACGGCAGTCATCAACTTCAGTCAAAATTTTATACAAAATAATCGTGCATAGGAGACCACAAATAGGTTGAACTCGATGGACAATTGTCTTTTTTCAACCTTAGATACTATGTTACTATGTTACTATCTTTATTATTGTCCACGGTTATATTATCCTAAAATCAGCCTGATCCCTTAATCTTGGAAGCTGATAGGATAGACTTGGTCAGTTCTTGGATGGGAGACCACTTAGGAATACTGGGTACTGTGGGCATCACCAAGATGATCACCTTTACTTCCATTTGAAACACTGGTTTAATAACAATTTTTATATATATAGATCTTCTAAGGTTTTGTCATCGGATGAGATTTCCCTCTTGAGTAAGGGTCTAAAATTTTCCCCCTCATAACCCCCAATATCTATGATTTGTATGTAGAACTTAATAGGTACATCTGCACCTTATGTAGGAAATGTTTTTTTTTGCCAATAAACAAGACAAATCTGATGACGTTAGTTTCCCCATTGTGCTAGATTCTTCTGATGATCCAGCACTTTCAATACTACAGGATTTACAACATGAAAATTGGCTTATGAATAATGAGGAAAACATTTATGACATTAACAGTAGGAAACAGTTTAAATTAAAGTCAGATTTCTTTCCTATCAGCTTTAAAAGCTGCCAGCTAGAAACTTTCTACAAAACTACCCTTGAAGATTTCCAACATCTGTGTAGGTCTAAACAAAATAATAAGTGGTCTAATTTAACCAAAAAAGAAAGAGTAGCTCTTAACAGACTTACAAAGGATTCCACACTGGTTATAAAAGAGGCAGATAAGGGGGGGGGGGGGGGGGTGTCTTATTATCCAGAATAAGGATGACTATGTCCTGGAGGCATTTTGACAGCTGAAGGACAGTAAATTTTATAAGGTCCTGCCCAATGACCCAACTCCCACCTTCTTAACAGAGTTACAAATTCTGTTAGATGGAGCCCTTGAAGACGGTGTTATTTCCAAGGAGGAATATAGATTTTTTTCCCCCCAATTTTTCTACTATTCCAGTTTATTATCACTTACCCAAAATTCACAAGTCCCTCACTTCACCTCCGGGAAGCCCTATTATTTCTGGTGTCAATTCTTTAACTTCTTCCCTCTCTGCTTATGTTGACAGTTTATTACAACTTCGTGTCTCTTGGTTGAGGTCGCACATCAGGGATACCACCCACTTCCTTCAACTCATACAGGATGTGAAGTGGAAACCCACTTATGCCTTTGCGACTCTAGATGTTTCGCCTTTATATACGAACATCCCTCATAATTTAGGGGTTCAAGTCATCCATGAGATACTTACTCAGGATGGCGACCTCTCCGAGAGACACAAACAATTTCTAGTCGACTCCATTGCTTTCATTCTTTCTCACAAATATTTTATTTTTTCGGACACTTTTTTCTTACAAACTGATAAAGCTAAATATTTATCTTATTTAAAACCCTTTAAGAGGCCTAAGAACACTGTACGCTATTGACGTATGGAGTACCGTAAGGGTACGCACGTTGCGTAACAATCGCTTAGCCGTGGTCGAGACGCTCAAGCGTCACGTTCGCTCACGGCCAAGAGATCACAGGCAGGCACGCTACAGGCTGCTGACTAACGTAATGGTTCGCTATAGCGTAGCGGACGCTCGGGACCACGAGGAGATCACCAGCGGCGCAGACGCTCACAATGTTAAACCTTTATATCTAAACCATAAACAATGTAATATGCAGTAAAACCTTAGTGAAGAGATAGGGTATAGATGCAACACAGTGTAACCTTATTAACTTAAAAGCAGTTTGAGCGTCACCGACGCTCTGTGAATACTTAACACTATAATAAATACACAACTACCGGGCTTAGGGTCTAACGCCTTATATGAATGTTATACTTGCAAAAAGAATAATACAATACAAGTCACACACTACAATATAACATAGACTAACTAACCAGATAACTATACAGTAAATACAATACAATTACGTTTAAGGGAAAATGAGAGAAAGAGGAGAAGAGAGATTGAGAGAGATATGGCCCATAATAACAAGAAAGACAATATAATGGCGGAGAAAACTTACGCACAAAGGGGAACGATCGCATGCGCCTCTGGACATCCAGCTCCCGATTATCAGCAATGAGAACCGTTGAAGAGTGAGCTGGATGTGATCGGCTTGTCTATTTATGCCCCACACACAATACAATTCAATGGTCCCTACAATCTCATTGTTCATTGGACACAGGAATTCCTCCTCGCATTATAACAAAAGGTCATAGGTTGATTCATACAGGTGGGCTGTGACGATTTCCAACTGCTCAGGTGGGTGGGAAACTAGGTTTCCCGCCGCATGGATAAGTAAGTGCAAATAATAGTAAATGGACATAAACTTCTTATGTCCATAACTATTCGCACGATCGATTAATTCGCTTCAAACCAACACCGGAATATTGCTAATTAAATACTCTTCCGATGGATACTAAACACCACTGTATTACTCCTGTCTGACCCTTCGTATCAAACAAAGAGGGATTTCTCTGTCCATGAACATGCTACATTAACCAAACTTTCAGATTCTATCAAAGGGACCATAATCTACAAAATACATTATATGGTGAAAATATGTAACGAAAGAGTCGCCCGCTAGACGCATACAATCTCTACCGTAAATGCGCATACCGTGCGCCTGCGGGTGCCCGCAACAGCGAGTATGCGCACGCACGGGAGAGCGCACGCATGCGCAGCAGGGACACATATGAGGTGCAAATATGGCAGTGTGCATCGTGATATTTTTCTGACTTTGACAGTCCACCCTTTGGCAGTCAACAATAACTGCCACTTCCTAAAACATTTCAAAACGAGAAAAATATATGTCAGGGGTTAATACATTTCCATGGTTGGGTAGGGGAGGAGAGGAGAAGGTAGGAAAAGGGTATGACCTAGTGAGATAGCAGAAGTATGTGTGTGTGAATCCGTGCTTGGGGGTCATGTATCATCGTGCCGTACGTGTTTTAAATCAAGCTTCGAGGTATTGCAAAGTATACATTTGAATTCCTTCTTATCCCGTGGTACGGGTCTGTGGATGGGCTGTCAAACTTTACCGAGCTCTTTTCGGCTGTGGTTGTAACAAAATGGGGAGCACATTTTAGTTGATGATACATGAATGGGGGAATATGTGATTGCTGATATCTGTGCCTGTATTCCCTATCGACTATGTGTGTAATTACCTGGAGGTTGTAGAGATGAAGAAAAGACATAATTACGGTAAATGCAGTGGTATTCTATGTCAGGTTAATGAACATTTGTTGGTTGAAGTCTTGTTCGGTGTCTGTTGAATGCAGTCTTCTTTGTGCTTTTGCCAAAAGGCGTGTGGGCAAAAAGCTTTGTCAATGTCCATAGACTTACAAAAGTGTTGGGCTAGCGTAATTTTAAAATTTCTAGGGAAACTGGGGGTCTATGGCAAAGTTCATCAAATCTCTGTGTATAAGGTTGTCAAAACTTCTTCTTTAATCCATCCGTCGTCTGTATACAGGGTCATCAAATTCCTCGTCAAAAGTGGGTCTTTTTACCTTGGAGAAACCAGAAAAACAGGTGAAAGAAACGGACCGTAGAAATCGCATTTTCATCACATCATTGTTTCTACAGTTGGGTCATAAATCAAATCCATTGGAATTACAATTTCCTCACTCCTTAAACTCATCACCCTGGTACTTCATTTACACTTCGTTAAAGCCTGACCGCATCTAAATATCAAGCCAATCGTTATGATAACACCTAAGATACATAGGAGAAACTTCCCTACATTCATTATGACTCCTTGAACCCATTCTCCTAAACCAGAGAACCAATTTTGCGGGTTCAACCATGACACCCAACCAGTCAGCTCATTACTCACAGCAGCAAGGGTGAGATTGTGTCTCCTGCGAAATTCCCAATTCAATTGGAGAATATCGTCCATCTTTTGGTCTATGACCTTGACCGGGTCCTCGGTACTATTTGTAATATATGTGCAACATTTCACGCCGTACTGCATTGCCAGTGTGACACAATATCCACCTGTTACTGCCGTGAGATAATTGAGAACCATTCTATGCTGAACCAGTTCTGTTTTATAAGCTTGAAGTTCTCTTCCAGTATACCTAAAAGTGTCATCATACATTTCTGTGATATTGTCTAACAAATTTGCGAGCGCAGATATGTATTTATAATTCAACACTCCTCTAGCGGTGCGAGTGATATCTAACGCGATTAGAAACTGAATCCCGGTGGATTCATGGATCATGTCAGAGGCCGGATGCTCTGTTCTTTCTATCAGGTGCCGTTTAACTACGTGCTCGTAATGGGTGTGAGTATAAGGAGCTTGGGCAACACGGTGTATATCTTTCATTTTGGCATGTGATACAGTCATTACTTCTGGCAGTACTTTTCCAATATAACACAATCCTTCAGAGTTTGGGGCAAGCCACTTATACGCCTTCCTCCCGCATATGAAATATGCATCATCGGGGAGAACATATGGGACGGAGTAGGACATAACCATATTACACATCTTCCATGTGAAATCTCCTAACCCTAATTCTCCCATCTGTCTAGTACACGTATCAGCTTGTACGATATGTGCACAGTATCCTGGTGATACCTCTCCAACTCTCGTAATCCTACTTCCTAGGGTATACCTATATCAGAAAGATTTTCCTCTACTGGCTATGTGGCGTATAAGCTCTGTATCTGTAGGCATTCTATCTGCTCTATATGAAAAGGTCATGGTTTGGTTACTCCATGACACTTCCCAATTTCCCGGCTTTCGGGGATTGGAAATGTTAAAACATATTAGGGATCTATCCACATGATATTGGTGGAGCTTCAAACTAGGAGGACTGGAGATATTAAACCTCCTGTCCACCGGCCTCCCACCACTTAGCTCAAGTACCTCCCCTATCGTTAAAGGAAATGGTACTAGTCCTGATTTGCTATGACCTTGAGGTACTTGAGAGCATACCCAACAATCTGTTTGATTTAACACACTACCCACTAAGGAGTGATAGTCACTCAAGGGATGCCGGTCCATGTGAATATTAAAACTGGATTGGCATTTCTTGATGCACCCATCCTCAACCACATTGTCACAGAGCCTACAGATACAGGCCCTCATTCTGAGTCGTTCGCTCGGTAATTTTCATCGCATCGCAGTGAAATTCCGCTTAGTACGCATGCGCAATATTCGCACTGCGACTGCGCCAAGTAATTTTACAATGAAGATAGTATTTTTACTCACGGCTTTTTCTTCGCTCCGGCGATCGTAGTGTGATTGACAGGAAATGGGTGTTACTGGGCGGAAACACTGCGTTTTAGGGGCGTGTGGAGAAAAAAGCTACCGTTTCCGGAAAAAACGCAGGAGTGGCTGGAGAAACGGGGGAGTGTCTGGGCGAACGCTGGGTGTGTTTATGACGTCAAACCAGGAACGACAAGCACTGAACTGATCGCAGATGCCGAGTAAGTCTGAAGCTACTCTGAAACTGCTAAGTAGTTTGTAATCGCAATATTGCGAATACATCGGTCGCAATTTTAAGAAGCTAAGATACACTCCCAGTAGGCGTAGGCTTAGCGTGAGCAACTCTGCTAAATTCGCCTTGCGAGCGATCAACTCGGAATGAGGGCCACAGTTTTCTTCAGCTAACAATCCTTCACAATTCCTTCTATGGTCTATGTTATCGGATCGTTTTCTGATACTCGCCTTTGCTTGTTGATTATGTTGTTCTCGGAAAACTACGCCTCCATCTCTGTCATCAGAACCCATTCCAGAACCTCTCTCGACCTCCATGGTACTCTCGCCGGAACAGACTGCTCTGGTCAACATCATGGTCAACAGGAAAATCCGGATCACAGTCTCTTGGGGCAAGTCCATCTTATAGGAGGAAACGAAGAAGACTGAGAAGGGGGGAAAAATAATTTGAGGGAGGGGGGATGGGAAGTGGAGAAAAACAATAAAAGGGAACAGGGAATCGACAACTGCTTTTGATCTTGTGATTCTCAATGCTCAGGTGCCGCCTCAGTCCTCCTGGAACAGACACTCCAGTGATACAACTTCCTCTACCGTCTGTTCCTTATCACGGGACCTCTCTGGGTCAGCAACCTTCTTACAATGGGACGAATGAACCCAAGTCTCTTTCTCGGCAACTTTCAATGCTGTAGTGCTAGTCAATAAGACTTGGTATGGTCCTTCCCATCTGTCAATAAGGCAACCTGAGCGTAGAAAATTCCGTATCATTACATAATCCCCAGGTTCAATGTCATGACAATTACTATCTGGTAAATCAGGAATCACTAACTTCAAATTATCATTTTGATTCCTTAACTGTTTACTCATGTTAATCAAGTATTTTACAGTCACTTCATTGTTACACTTCAAATCATCCTGAGGGTTAATCATAACATGCGGTTGTCGACCAAACAAGATTTCAAAGGGAGACAGATTAAGAGGGGACCTGGGAGTGGTTCTGATGCTGTACAGTACAATGGGTAGAGCTTCTGGCCATGTCAATCCTGTCTCTGCCATAACTTTGCTCAGTTTATTTTTAATAGTGCTGTTCACTCTTTCCACCTTCGCACTCGCCTGTGGACGGTATGGAGTGTGCAGCTTGCTATCAATTCCCATCAACTTACACATTCCTTGAAAGACATCACCTGTAAAATGGGTACCCCTATCACTTTCAATTATTCTAGGGATACCATATCTACATACAAATTCCTGCACAATTTTCTTAGCAGTAAACATAGCGGTATTTGTGGCCGCAGGAAATGCTTCGACCCAATTTGAGAACACATCTATACAAACAAGTACATATTTCAAATTTCGACAAGGGGGTAATTGAATAAAGTCAATCTGTATTACCTGAAAAGGACCGCCTGTAGGAGGGATATGAGATGGTTCTGTTGGTATTGCCTTTCCGATATTCTTTCTCAAGCATGTAAGGCATGACATTGCTCTCTTACTTGCATGAGATGAAAATCCTGGGGCGCACCAATATGCTCTCACCAACTTGCACATTCCTTCCTTGCCCAGATGAGTCAGCCCGTGAGCTGCCTCAGCTAAACATGGAAGATATGCTTTGGGGGCCACCGGTTTACCTTGTCCATCCGTCCAGAGTCCTGAGGACTCCTGGCCATATCCCTTCGCCTTCCAGACTGCCTTTTCCTGTGTGGAACACAAATTTTGCATCTCACACAGCTTCTGTGTGTTGATGGTATTAAATACCATCAGCTGTGTGGTGTCTGTCTGTCTGGGGGTACCAGCTGCTAACTTAGCTGCTTCGTCTGCTCGGCTGTTACCAAGTGATACTGGGTCTTGGCTATATGTGTGTGCTTTACACTTGATAACAGCCACTCTGTCGGGTTCCTGTATCGCTGTTAGAAGCCTTTTGATGTGAGCTGCATGCGCTACCGGTGTACCAGCTGCCGTCATGAAATTTCTGAGGCGCTATAGGGCTCCGAAATCATGGACTACCCCGAATGCGTATCTAGAGTCGGTGTAGATATTGGCTGATTTGCCCTTAGCCAATTCACATGCTCTGGTTAGGGCGACCAGTTCAGCAACCTGGGCTGAGTGAGGTCGGCCTAGCGGTTCTGCTTCTATGGTGCCTTGGTCATCTACGACTGCGTATCCAGTACACAAGTCTCCCGAGTCTGACTGTCTGTGACAACTACCGTCCGTGTAGAAGGTTAGATCTACATCTTCCAGTGGGTTGTCACTGATGTCAGGCCTTGCGGTAAAATTTTGGGTCAAATATTCCATACAATCATGTGTGTCCTCCTTTGTATTAAATTCTCCTTCCCCACCACTCTCATCTTCCACCCTTTGTGCCTGTCCAGGCACACCTGGGAGATATGTTGCAGGATTTAATGCACTGCATCTCCTTATGGTGATGTTTACGGGGGCCATTAGTGCCAATTCCCATCTTGTAAACCGCGCTGATGAGACATGCCTGGTTTGGGCAGAATTTAGCAAGGCTGACACTGCATGTGGTGTATGAATTGTGAGGTTGTGACCTAGCACTACATCTTCGCTTTTCGTTACTAGCAATGCTATCGCAGCAACGCTTCGCAAGCACGTGGGGAGGGATCGCGCTACCGTGTCTAGCTGAGCGCTGTAGTATGCTACTGGCCTGCTGGCATCACCGTGCTTTTGGGTTAAGACGCCTGCCGCGCAACCAGCACTTTCTGTTCCGTACAGCCCAAAGGGTTTCCCATAGTCTGGCATACCTAATGCTGGCGCCTGCGTTAGGCACTGTTTAAGTCTCTCAAATGCCATCTCGGACTCGTCTGTATGCGAAATCCGATCAGGTTTGTTTGAGGAAACCATCTCCTGCAAAGGTAACGCTAGAATGGAAAACCCTGGGATCCAGTTACGGCAATACCCACACATTCCTAAAAATGTTCTGATCTGTTGCTGGGTTTGTGGCAGAGTCATGTCTCTAATTGCTTGAATTCTATCAGCGGTCAGGTGTCTCAGTCCTTGTGTTAGACAGTGTCCCAAATATTTTACCTTAGTTTGGCATAATTGCAACTTGTCTTTGGAAACCTTGTGTCCTGTGTCTGAAAGATGAAACAGGAGCTGTTTCGTATCCTTCAGGGATGCTTCCAATGAATCAGAACACAGTAGTAGATCATCCACGTACTGTATTAATACTGATCCACTCTCTGGTTTGAAAGACTGTAAACAATCATGCAAAGCCTGGGAAAATATACTTGGACTGTCTATGAAACCTTGTGGTAATCGAGTCCATGTGTATTGGACTCCTCTGTATGTGAATGCAAACAAATATTGGCTGTCAGGGTGCAGGGGTACCGAAAAGAAAGCGGAGCAGAGGTCAATAACAGTGAAAAATTTCGCAGTGGGAGGGATTTGCATAAGGATGACAGCTGGATTTGGCACTACGGGGAACTGACTCTCAACTATTTTGTTAATCCCCCTTAGATCCTGCACTAGCCGGTAACCCCTCCCCCCACTCTTTTTCACAGGGAAGATGGGACTATTGGCAGTGCTGGACGTTCTTACCAGAATGCCCTGTTGTAGCAAGCGCTCTATTACGGGGTACACTCCTAACTTCACCTCTGGCTTCAGAGGGTACTGTGGGATTTTTGGAGCTATCCTACCATCTTTTACTTGCACAACTACTGGAGCTACGTTTGCCATCAATCCAGTGTCTTGTCCGTCTTTAGTCCAAAGTGACTCTGGTATCTGGGATGTCATTTCTTCTACTTGGGATGGAGTCCTATTTGTCATAATGGTATGTGACATTAATTTTGATGGGGAGTCTAACATGTCTTGCACTTCCTGAGCGTGATTCTTAGGTATGTCCAAGAATACACCTTCAGGAGTACAATAAATGACGCACCCCATTTTACACAATAAGTCTCTTCCCAGGAGATTAGTCGGTGCCGATGCAGCCAGCAGAAAGGAATGCTTGGTATGTAAAGGCCCTACTGTAATCTCGGCTGGTTTGCTAACAGGGTAGTGCTGGACTACTCCTGTTACTCCCATGGCTGGAATTGTCTTACCAGTGGTTCTCATGCCCACTGTCGATTTTATCACTGATTTGGCCGCCCCTGTATCTACAAGGAAGTTTAATGTTTTACCAGCTACATTAATTGCAATTTCAGGTTCACTCCCAAGACTTGCAATCAATTTTACTGGCTGCAGATTACAGGTATGGCCACACCCCTATTGGGTATGGTGACCTCCCTGAATCCCGCTGGCAGCAACTACTTGTGAAGGGGTTAAATGGGAACTGCCAGAGGTTTGCCAGTCTCTGTTCGGGGGGTATCTTTTTGTTTCCCCTGCATGTGGCTCATAACTCCGTTTCTGCGGACCCTGCTCCCAATGTCGTATGTCGTGTCGTTGTCTAGGGGGTTGATATGAGTTTTGTGAATTTTTCACTCTACAGTCTCGTGCCATGTGTCCCTGTCTATGACATGAAAAACAAGTTACCACATTTGACTTACCCACAGGGTTTGGTGATTTATACAAAGGCTGCCTTGTGGTCAGGGCCTGTATACTTACGGCCATTAATTTATCACCTTGTTGTTCCCTGTGTCTGGTGATATTCCGGTCGTGATCAATAGCAGCCTCTCTCAAAGTAGCCACCGACAGACCTCGCCAACATGGTTGTGTGGTCTGTACCCTTGTCTTTAGTGTCTCTTTTAAACCATCCATTAATACAGATACTGCTACTTCTCGATGGTTTATGTTTGTTTTAATGTCCTCTATACCTGTGTATTTTGCCATTTCTAGTAATGCCCTGTGAAAATATTCTGCAGCAGTTTCTGACTCTTTCTGTTTAATGGAGAAAATCTTGTTCCACTTAACTACCGCTGGGAAATACTCCTTTAACTGTAAACTTATTCTTTTTACGTTATCTTTGTTGTACACATCTGTAAGAGGTACATCCTGATCCAGTCCACAGTCAGTTAAAAATTGAGCTGCGTCGACATTGGAGGGTAAACATGCCCTCAGCAATACCTGCCAGTCTTTGTTATTGGGCTCTAAAGTGTTCCCTAGGTCTCTGATGTATTTCTGGCTAGCAACTAAGTCTTTTCTAGGATCAGGGAATTCAGACACTATGGTTCTTAATTCCATTCGGGAAAATGGGCTGTACATGGCAATGTTCCTAACAGGTGTGATTCCTGTCGTGTCAGTTTTCCCATTTGGCACTGCTATTACCCTAACAGGATTAAGTCTACTAACATCACTCTGTGTAGGTTCTACAGCCTGTGGTGAAATGGTTTCAGCGTAGTGTATGGTGCCGTACTTACCTGTAGATACGACCTCACCTATCCCTCCGCTAGGGGCTTTTGTTACTAATCTCGTGGGTGGAGCCGTGCCTACTGTTGTCTCTGCTATGGTGGCTGCTAGAGAGAGCGCCGATATTGTTGCCGATTCGTCCTCTTGATCACACTCCTGGGGAAAGTTCAAAACAGGGTACAACTTGCACGGGTTAATACTTGCATTTGTTAACTTATTAACATTTACACAGTTGCTAAGTGTTTGTTTGTTACACCCTAATGCGTCATTCTCCGCAACCAATTTCTCTCCTGATATGTATGGTGGCGGCGGGGCCGTCGCTATCAATTTCTTGATAGGATTAGATCCCGCCGCCAGAGCCAATCCTCTCTGTATTTCACCCTCCTGTTGCCATAACTGCAAATAATCATAATGTTGGATTCGTCTCTTTGTTGATTTAATGAGACATATCCTCCTCCTTAAATTTTGCAACACTTCTGGGCTAAAGCTACCTACTCTTGTGAATTTCTCCCCGTCATGCACTGTCATTCTCTCCCATTCATCACATAAAACCTCTGTATGTGAACCATATTTTTCACACATTACGTACCTTGCCGACCCGACTGGTCGGTTTACTGAATCAACCCGAACCGAGGTTGATCGCCCCCTTCCTGAACAATTGGCCCCCATAACTTGCAGGCGTTGCTTTCACCACCTCTGACCTTCAATCAGGGTCTTCAGCGAACCCTTACAAAAACCAAAATGTTCACGATAGGCTGACGGTGGCGGTTTACCGAGTACCCCACTCACTCGCCCACGCCGACCAATACGACCTATACACTGCCTTAGCGCTGGCGTACTCGACCCAGGGCCCCTATGAACCTCTATTTACTGGAACATGCGAGGGATATCCGCAGAACACTTACTCTTTCCAGTAACTATTGGTTGTTGGACAATTCCTGAGTGACCAGCGAACTTCCCTTCAGAAAATAAAAAATTACACAAATCACATCAGAGTGTACAAATAGTTTTATGACCGGGTTCGTACACAAATGGTACTGGTCAGATTAACTAATGTACACAATTACGTGCGGTACAATCGTTCAGCACATAAGCAACTAATCTTATGTGCTGAGCGACCAGTGGAATCGAAAATTTCGGCTGCGAATTCCTTCAGCCAGAGCTTTATTGGCCTATATGGGTTTTGCACCAACCCCCTGGGTTGTGCCCTTTTCTCTTATTTATGGCAGACTTCTTAGTCTGCTGTATAGCAAAAAGTAGTTTTCCACCTGCGCCAACCAGAGACTGCAGCTAGATTATGTTTCTGAGCTCACCTAGCCCATATACAAATAAATAAAAACAACAATGAAACAAAACCACAGCGCTGTCAATATGGATGGTTATTCTTCTTGTCTGTAGCGGCTACCCAAAAGTGGTCAAACACCCTGGGTTATCTTCACTCCACAAAGTAGAGAAGTTGAACCCAAAAAGAGGAAGACACGAAGTTAGTGGAGGACGACCATTACCACCAATACATGGTGGAATAGATGTTCTCTTTATAGGCACTGACCTTAAAATAGTGCCCTATATGCACCAAAAGGTTTCTTTATAGGTTAGTCGCACACACTTCCTCTTCTTATAAAACTTCAAAAAGGCAAAGATAACCTGTCAAGCACTGACCTTCAAATAGTGCCCTATATGCATTGAAAGGTATCTTTGTCCACCGTTTTCAACGTGTTTCTTTAGCTTCAAATGTGTAGCCAATATATAATCACCCACAATGAACTGACCTTTTAGAAATTCCCTATGTTCACATAAAGGTTTCTTTTTTGTGCTGGAATCCAAAATTCATGTGGAGATAGCTTGATTAGCTTTTATATACACGATCCTCAAGTATTGATCCCAAAAAAAATTGTAAAGGTAAAAAACAATTTATTGGTACAAAAGGACCATAAAACAAATCTGGACATATATACAAAAAGCCTTTCGACCAGAAACACCGACACCGGCTGAACAGGTAAAGAACGATAGATGAATAACGCCTATATCCGGATAAGCAAATTTGCCATAGGCATCAAACTATACCCGACAGCCAAATGAAGATGTCCCTTAGTCTGGAGGCCAAAGCACACTGACGCGTTTCGGATCCTTGTCCTTTTTCCAAGTGTGCTTATTGATCATCTGGAGGCCATATTTATACCCCCTTAGTTCCGGTCACATGATACAGATTTAATCAAATAAAAACATCTTAATTGACATAAAACGAATCAAAAACATATTAAAACATTCTTAAAAGAATATATTAAAAATCCCTTAAATTCCCATTATGTAATGTAATAAAGAAACACATATCGTGTGCTTAGAAAACAGACGTCATCAAAAATGCGCATATAACAAATCCCATTGAAATGCCCCATATATTAACAGGAGGATCCTATATTATTCCTTTGAACACCAATCTAAATAATCATAATTATAAAACACTCATATAAAAGAGTCCGTATATCTATAAAATGTTGCATCCGGTATTTGGCCCGCACGCCATCCAAATTGCTGGAACGCTTCAGCTGTGATGACTTCCGGTCATTGTTGCATCCGGTATTTGGCCCGCACGCCGTCCGAATCCCTGGGACGCTTCAGCTGTGATGACTTCCGGTAAAACATCGTTACCACCGGAAGAAATTCTGCTCTGTGTCTCAGTTGAATTTACAGCATTACGTTGCTAGGCAATGACGGGGTATTTATTTGCGTTCTCCATTGGTGTTCATATATACATCGTGATCCTCTTATCAGCCCAACACGAAATTTTTATGAAAGCCACCATAAAAATTCATTCCGATGCTCAAAAAAAGGGGAAAGAATATATGTTAGAATGGAATACTCCTTACTAATATATGTTTTTCACAAAAACCATTTAAGTTCAAATTCGGCATTTAACCCTTTTGGTACCATTGTTTTCAATTTGTATATATTCCGCATCTCTGCCTTAGCCAAATCCTCCTCCCTTGTGTCGGTACGCCAATTGGATCTAATATTTTGTATGCCACAAAAAAATACCAAATCTTTTATATTGCATGCATGGATATTTTTAAAATGAGAAGACACATTATGTGACAGTAAACCTTTTCGTATGTTTCTAACATGTTCAGCTAGACGTTCTTTTAATTTACGTTTAGTCTTGCCGACATATTGTCGTCCACAGCTGCATTCCAATATATATACAACCCATTGGCTATGACAAGTGATAAAATCTTTTATTTCATATATCTTATTGGTCTGATTGGACTTATATTCAGTAATTTTAGATTTATCATACTTACAGGCTTTGCACATACTACATGTGCCGCACCTGTAAAAACCTTTGGAAGTGATTTTCCCTGTATTGATGTTAACAGGGACTACACTTTTCACCAGATTATTTTTAAGATTTTTAGCTCTGCGGTAAATGAATTTTGGTCGCCCTGATATATATTCTTTTAAAACGGGGTCTTTGGTGAGTACTCCCCAATGTTTTTTAAAAATAGTTTCTACTTGTTTATATTGACTATTAAAACCCATAATAACAGCTACATCATTAGGCTTATCCTTATTTTTATTTACTTTAGAGGAAAGAAGTTGAGTCCGATCTAAGGTAAGACAGGATTGACGAGTCTGTTCAATATGATCGGGATTAAACCCCTTAGCAATGAAGTTTTTCTTTAATGAGTCTGATTGGTGTAGATAGGTCTCCTTCTTAGTGCAGTTACGTCTTATACGTTGAAATTGACTGGTTGGAATGCTTTTTAGCCAGTTCTTATGGTGATTGCTCTCATAGTGAATAAAAGAGTTGCAATCAGTAGGCTTAGTGAAATTCTTAGTTAAGATTCTCTCTTCTTCTGCATATATTGTTAAATCTAGAAAGTTGACTTGAGAGTCACTAATATCAAATGAAAAAACAATATTACAATCATTTCTATTTAGTTCATTGCAGAAGGTATCCAGGGACTGCCGATCACCCTTCCACATAAACAGCACGTCGTCTATGTAGCGGTGCCAGGACACCAGGCCCGCGCCCAGGGAGAGATGTTTCCAGATGTTAAGCTCCTCCCAAAATGCCATAAACAGGTTGGCATAACTGGGCGCAACCCTGGTGCCCATGGCAGTTCCCTTCAATTGTAAATAGAAGGAGTCCTCAAATTTAAAGAAATTATTGTTTAAAATTAGACTAATCCCCTCCAAGACAAAATTTCTCTTCTCCGTAGAATATTTCTCTTGTTCCAAAAAAAAGCTAATCGATTCCAAACCTTTATTATGGTCGATAATGGTATATAACGATGTGACATCCGCAGTCACTAGCCACAAGTCTGATGACCAACTAATATTGTCCATCTTGTTAATAACATCAATAGTATCTTTTATATATGCTCGAGTTTTAATAACTATTGGCTGTAGCATATGGTCGATAAAATGTGACAAATTTGCCAATATCGAATTGGTGCCAGCTACAATAGGCCTACCAGGTGGTGCAGTTAAAGACTTGTGGATCTTGGGTAGGACATATAGGACAGGTATAGAGGGTTTTTCAATAGTCATATACAGTTGTTCCTTGTCGGTAATCACACCTTTAGAAGTATAAAGAGATAGTAATACATTTAACTTTTGTTTGACTTTATCTGATGGATCTGCCCTTAATTTTTTATAGGTATGGGTTTCTCCTAATTGTCTAAAGATTTCTGCATTATAATCCTCTCTGTTCATTATAACAACCCCACCGCCTTTATCGGCGGGTTTAATAACAATTGTGGAGTTAGCTTGTAAAGAGAGGATCGCTAATCTTTCACTCTTGGACATGTTCACATGTTTGGCTTTTCTGAAAACCGTCCTTTCTAAATCTTCTTTCACTAATTTTTCAAAAGATTCAACAAAACATCCCTTTTTGTGAGTGGGATAAAAAGTAGACCTGCGTTTAAACACAGAGTATGGGCCTATTTCATTAATGTCAGGGTTGGCACCTTCCGTCTTTTCAGCAAAGAACCTTTTTAAGGCTAACTTCCTAATGAATTTTTGCAGGTCGATAAAGACCTCAAAATCGTCCACATGGTTAGATGGAGCAAATTTTAATCCTTTCTCCAATACATATTGTTCTTCCTTACTACAAGTGTAGTCACTCAGATTATATACAACCCTGACATTAATGAAATAGGCCCATACTCTGTGTTTAAACGCAGGTCTACTTTTTATCCCACTCACAAAAAGGGATGTTTTGTTGAATCTTTTGAAAAATTAGTGAAAGAAGATTTAGAAAGGACGGTTTTCAGAAAAGCCAAACATGTGAACATGTCCAAGAGTGAAAGATTAGCGATCCTCTCTTTACAAGCTAACTCCACAATTGTTATTAAACCCGCCGATAAAGGCGGTGGGGTTGTTATAATGAACAGAGAGGATTATAATGCAGAAATCTTTAGACAATTAGGAGAAACCCATACCTATAAAAAATTAAGGGCAGATCCATCAGATAAAGTCAAACAAAAGTTAAATGTATTACTATCTCTTTATACTTCTAAAGGTGTGATTACCGACAAGGAACAACTGTATATGACTATTGAAAAACCCTCTATACCAGTCCTATATGTCCTACCCAAGATCCACAAGTCTTTAACTGCACCACCTGGTAGGCCTATTGTAGCTGGCACCAATTCGATATTGGCAAATTTGTCACATTTTATCGACCATATGCTACAGCCAATAGTTATTAAAACTCGAGCATATATAAAAGATACTATTGATGTTATTAACAAGATGGACAATATTAGTTGGTCATCAGACTTGTGGCTAGTGACTGCGGATGTCACATCGTTATATACCATTATCGACCATAGTAAAGGTTTGGAATCGATTAGCTTTTTTTTGGAACAAGAGAAATATTCTACGGAGAAGAGAAATTTTGTCTTGGAGGGGATTAGTCTAATTTTAAACAATAATTTCTTTAAATTTGAGGACTCCTTCTATTTACAATTGAAGGGAACTGCCATGGGCACCAGGGTCGCGCCCAGTTATGCCAACCTGTTTATGGCATTTTGGGAGGAGCTTAACATCTGGAAACATCTCTCCCTGGGCGCGGGCCTGGTGTCCTGGCACCGCTACATAGACGACGTGCTGTTTATGTGGAAGGGTGATCGGCAGTCCCTGGATACCTTCTGCAATGAACTAAATAGAAATGATTGTAATATTGTTTTTTCATTTGATATTAGTGACTCTCAAGTCAACTTTCTAGATTTAACAATATATGCAGAAGAAGAGAGAATCTTAACTAAGAATTTCACTAAGCCTACTGATTGCAACTCTTTTATTCACTATGAGAGCAATCACCATAAGAACTGGCTAAAAAGCATTCCAACCAGTCAATTTCAACGTATAAGACGTAACTGCACTAAGAAGGAGACCTATCTACACCAATCAGACTCATTAAAGAAAAACTTCATTGCTAAGGGGTTTAATCCCGATCATATTGAACAGACTCGTCAATCCTGTCTTACCTTAGATCGGACTCAACTTCTTTCCTCTAAAGTAAATAAAAATAAGGATAAGCCTAATGATGTAGCTGTTATTATGGGTTTTAATAGTCAATATAAACAAGTAGAAACTATTTTTAAAAAACATTGGGGAGTACTCACCAAAGACCCCGTTTTAAAAGAATATATATCAGGGCGACCAAAATTCATTTACCGCAGAGCTAAAAATCTTAAAAATAATCTGGTGAAAAGTGTAGTCCCTGTTAACATCAATACAGGGAAAATCACTTCCAAAGGTTTTTACAGGTGCGGCACATGTAGTATGTGCAAAGCCTGTAAGTATGATAAATCTAAAATTACTGAATATAAGTCCAATCAGACCAATAAGATATATGAAATAAAAGATTTTATCACTTGTCATAGCCAATGGGTTGTATATATATTGGAATGCAGCTGTGGACGACAATATGTCGGCAAGACTAAACGTAAATTAAAAGAACGTCTAGCTGAACATGTTAGAAACATACGAAAAGGTTTACTGTCACATAATGTGCCTTCTCATTTTAAAAATATCCATGCATGCAATATAAAAGATTTGGTATTTTTTTGTGGCATACAAAATATTAGATCCAATTGGCGTACCGACACAAGGGAGGAGGATTTGGCTAAGGCAGAGATGCGGAATATATACAAATTGAAAACAATGGTACCAAAAGGGTTAAATGCCGAATTTGAACTTAAATGGTTTTTGTGAAAAACATATATTAGTAAGGAGTATTCCATTCTAACATATATCCTTTCCCCTTTTTTTGAGCATCGGAATGAATTTTTATGGTGGCTTTCATAAAAATTTCGTGTTGGGCTGATAAGAGGATCACGATGTATATATGAACACCAATGGAGAACGCAAATAAATACCCCGTCATTGCCTAGCAACGTAATGCTGTAAATTCAACTGAGACACAGAGCAGAATTTCTTCCGGTGGTAACGATGTTTTACCGGAAGTCATCACAGCTGAAGCGTCCCAGGGATTCGGACGGCGTGCGGGCCAAATACCGGATGCAACAATGACCGGAAGTCATCACAGCTGAAGCGTTCCAGCAATTTGGATGGCGTGCGGGCCAAATACCGGATGCAACATTTTATAGATATACGGACTCTTTTATATGAGTGTTTTATAATTATGATTATTTAGATTGGTGTTCTAAGGAATAATATAGGTTCCTCCTGTTAATATATGGGGCATTTCAATGGGATTTGTTATATGCGCATTTTTGATGACGTCTGTTTTCTAAGCACACGATATGTGTTTCTTTATTACATTACATAATGGGAATTTAAGGGATTTTTAATATATTCTTTTAAGAATGTTTTAGTATGTTTTTGATTCGTTTTATGTCAATTAAGATGTTTTTATTTGATTAAATCTGTATCATGTGACCGGAACTAAGGGGGTATAAATATGGCCTCCAGATGATCAATAAGCACACTTGGAAAAAGGACAAGGATCCGAAACGCGTCAGTGTGCTTTGGCCTCCAGACTAAGGGACATCTTCATTTGGCTGTCGGGTATAGTATGATGCCTATGGCAAATTTGCTTATCCGGATATAGGCGTTATTCATCTATCGTTCTTTACCTGTTCAGCCGGTGTCGGTGTTTCTGGTCGAAAGGCTTTTTGTATATATGTCCAGATTTGTTTTATGGTCCTTTTGTACCAATAAATTGTTTTTTACCTTTACAATTTTTTTTGGGATCAATACTTGAGGATCGTGTATATAAAAGCTAATCAAGCTATCTCCACATGAATTTTGGATTCCAGCACAAAAAAGAAACCTTTATGTGAACATAGGGAATTTCTAAAAGGTCAGTTCATTGTGGGTGATTATATATTGGCTACACATTTGAAGCTAAAGAAACACGTTGAAAACGGTGGACAAAGATACCTTTCAATGCATATAGGGCACTATTTGAAGGTCAGTGCTTGACAGGTTATCTTTGCCTTTTTGAAGTTTTATAAGAAGAGGAAGTGTGTGCGACTAACCTATAAAGAAACCTTTTGGTGCATATAGGGCACTATTTTAAGGTCAGTGCCTATAAAGAGAACATCTATTCCACCATGTATTGGTGGTAATGGTCGTCCTCCACTAACTTCGTGTCTTCCTCTTTTTGGGTTCAACTTCTCTACTTTGTGGAGTGAAGATAACCCAGGGTGTTTGACCACTTTTGGGTAGCCGCTACAGACAAGAAGAATAACCATCCATATTGACAGCGCTGTGGTTTTGTTTCATTGTTGTTTTTATTTCTTAGTCTGCTGTACCTGGACCTCCTGGTCTGTAGTATGACCTCCTGGTCTACTATACTCTACTGCTCAAATTTTATATTTAACAAAGGATGCCTCCCTCGCCACCATGTACGACACTTACATGCATGTACCTCTGCGAGAACTCGACTTCTTGTGGTTCAACCTGGAAAATTGTATAAACTTATATATACAAAACACTCACTCACCACATGTACACTTTTGTTTCTATTTCTATTTCTGCGCAGAAATTTTCTTTAGACCAGATGTGTTGTGAATTTGGAGAAGGATCTGTTAATCTAAATTTCGGACACTAAAATAGACTTGCGCTACTTACCACGTTGCCACCTTTCCGCCTGTTGCAATAACACTATCGTGTGATTTGAGTTACGTGGGCGTACCCGGACGCTCCGTTGCGTAATTTACGCTGCGTGCGTCGGCCTTTGAGTTGCGTACGCGAGTCTCACCCTTTGTTAGAGACACGTGTACGCAAAGCAAATATCCACCGTAACACAACTAACACGTTTATCAATGTAGATGATCCTCGATCGTCTACCGCGCAACACACCAATCTCTCCTTATACCTTAGGTAGAGTTGTGTGTGGGCTTTACACTTTATCTCTTTATATATTACATTTACACTTTAACTATGAAATAGCGACAAATCTCTCTTAGCACGTTTTATCAATTATAAAATGGCAAACAGGAGAGTGATATATGAAAATACACGAATGAAAAGAAATGCAGATATGTGCGTGCGTACGCAAGATAGAAATAAACAGTTTTAAAAGACACTAGCGTTTTGTTCTTACCTCCGGTTCCGGATTCCTTCAGCACCCTTTACTAAGCGAAGTAGACGCTTATCCCGTCAGCACTGCGAAGAATATGATCTCCCGCCCTTTGCTGATGGATAATGTCTGCTGAAATTACCCAGCAGAGATATGTGAAGGTCAGGACGAGCCGCCAATTGATAAAGCTAAATATTTATCTTATTTAAAACCCTTTAAGAGGCCTAAGAACACTGTACGCTATTGACGTATGGAGTACCGTAAGGGTACGCACGTTGCGTAACAATCGCTTAGCCGTGGTCGAGACGCTCAAGCGTCACGTTCGCTCACGGCCAAGAGATCACAGGCAGGCACGCTACAGGCTGCTGACTAACGTAATGGTTCGCTATAGCGTAGCGGACGCTCGGGACCACGAGAAGATCACCAGCGGCGCAGACGCTCACAATGTTAAACCTTTATATCTAAACCATAAACAATGTAATATGCAGTAAAACCTTAGTGAAGAGATAGGGTGTAGATGCAACACAGTGTAACCTTATTAACTTAAAAGCTGTTTGAGCGTCACCGACGCTCTGTGAATACTTAACACTATAATAAATACACAACTACCGGGCTTAGGGTCTAACGCCTTATATGAATGTTATACTTGCAAAAAGAATAATACAATACAAGTCACACACTACAATATAACATAGACTAACTAACCAGATAACTATACAGTAAATACAATACAATTACGTTTAAGGGAAAATGAGAGAAAGAGGAGAAGAGAGAGAGAGAGAGATATGGCCCATAATAACAAGAAAGACAATATAATGGCGGAGAAAACTTACGCACAAAGGGGAACGATCGCATGCGCCTCTGGACATCCAGCTCCCGATTATCAGCAATGAGAACCGTTGAAGAGTGAGCTGGATGTGATCGGCTTGTCTATTTATGCCCCACACACAATACAATTCAATGGTCCCTACAATCTCATTGTTCATTGGACACAGGAATTCCTCCTCGCATTATAACAAAAGGTCATAGGTTGATTCATACAGGTGGGCTGTGACGATTTCCAACTGCTCAGGTGGGTGGGAAACTAGGTTTCCCGCCGCATGGATAAGTAAGTGCAAATAATAGTAAATGGACATAAACTTCTTATGTCCATAACTATTCGCACGATCGATTAATTCGCTTCAAACCAACACCGGAATATTGCTAATTAAATACTCTTCCGATGGATACTAAACACCACTGTATTACTCCTGTCTGACCCTTCGTATCAAACAAAGAGGGATTTCTCTGTCCATGAACATGCTACATTTACCAAACTTTCAGATTCTATCAAAGGGACCATAATCTACAAAATACATTATATGGTGAAAATATGTAACGAAAGAGTCGCCCGCTAGACGCATACAATCTCTACCGTAAATGCGCATACCGTGCGCCTGCGGGTGCCCGCAACAGCGAGTATGCGCACGCACGGGAGAGCGCACGCATGCGCAGCAGGGACACATATGAGGTGCAAATATGGCAGTGTGCATCGTGATATTTTTCTGACTTTGACAAAACTATAGGGATAGCCATGGGGACCAGGTTTGCCCCGAGTTACGCTAACTATATACGTGGGACATTTGGAGGTGACACACGTGTGTGTCGGCGGGCTCGGGGACAGACTGGTCCTCTATGGCCGTTACATAGATGATCTATTTATGATTTGGGATGGGGATCTGGACACTTTTTCTGAGTTTGTTTGTTCTCTCAACACCAACACTTATAATTTACAGTTCACTTCTAAATACAGTAAGTCTAACATTTCCTTCTTGGATATAGCCCTGAGTGTTGTGGACAATCAGATCTATACATCAAATTTTGTCAAAGATGTAGGGAATAATGGATATCTTCACTACAAAAGTGCTCATCATGACCCCTGGAAGAAAAATATTCCAAGGGGCCAATTGATGCGACTCCGTAGAAACTGCTCAACTATGGAATCCTTTCTGTCTCAGGCGGATCAATTACTTGACAGATTTAGAGACAGAGAATATCCCCAATATATATTAGATAACGCTATGAAAGAAGTTTTATCATTAGATATACAATCACTACTGTTGCACAAAACTCAGGCCGAACATGTAGAAGGCAGAAATAGAGAATTGGCGTTCATCTCTAAATTTAACAACGAATCTAAAAACATCAAATCAATTATTAAACGAAATTATCCTATGCTGAAGAGTGATCCTGTCCTGTTTAAATTACTCCCTCCTAACCCAGAATTTATTTTTAAGAAGAACAAGTCTCTCAAAACCTTATTGGCTCCTAGTAAGTTGAAAACCACACGTCTGAGAACCCCAGGGGATAACTCTTGGCTTACATCAGGAATCTGTGGATTCTATAAGTGTGGAGCCAACAGATGTACCACTTGTCTCTATGTATGTAATAAAACTAAGGTAGTTACTTCTCCTGTCGATCAGAAAATTCTAAAAATATCTAGCCTGATCAACTGCAACACTTCCTGGGTAATTTATCGCCTTCAATGCGGTTGCAAATTGAATTACGTAGGCAGGACTACTAGAAGC
This sequence comes from Pseudophryne corroboree, assembly GCF_028390025.1. Lineage (NCBI taxonomy): Eukaryota > Metazoa > Chordata > Amphibia > Anura > Myobatrachidae > Pseudophryne > Pseudophryne corroboree. Next base: position 143,283,719 of record NC_086451.1, on the reverse strand, counting down.
TTAAAATCAAGATTCATGGAACACCGTAGGAAAATTATCAATGGTGTTACCAATCATAGTGTTCCTAGACACTTTTTAAAATTTCATAATAAAGATCCAGTGTCTCTAACAGTTATAGGTTTGGAACATATTAAGAAAACGGAGAGGGGGGAGACAGGTTTATTCGTTTATGTAAGCAGGAAATTTTCTGGACCTTTCAGCTTGATTCATTATACCCCAGTGGCCTCAATGAGGCTCTGGAGCTGAACGCCGTTCTGTGAGTAACTACATTTCTGTTTGGATGTTTGAGGAGTGTCATTTGATGTCTCCTGCTCTTTTGATTAAACTAGATATAGTATCAATTTAATATAATATATATATTGGACTAGATAGGCATTTATTAATTTGCCCGGTACATTAATTATGATTGTATTTTGTTCAATAAACATCATGCTAATTATATATGATTACATTGTGGATCTAATCGTGTTTTGATTTAACGTATACAAAAAAAATAAAAAAGATCACATTCTAATGCTGATGTTCTGTAAACAAAATAACCCTTGGATTTATTATTATTATTTATAATTTTTTGTATGCATTTTGAGTTTCATTGTTATACTACAGAAGAAATAGAGGGATAATTATAATCCCAATTGTGAACATAAACATTAACTATGGGCTCTGTTTTATTTTTATTCTTTCCCTTAAGAAACTGCTCTATTTGGTTGCTAAGCAACCAAGATCTCAGGTAGCGTCCAGAGGAATGGATTAATGTTTACCCTTTGAACTATAATTATGCCTGTGGATTGGGTGGCGCGCGGCGGCCGCTGCTGTCACTGGGTGGCTGGTGCTGCAGGGCATGTTCTGTGGCCACTGATCACGGCGCGTGATGTGCCCGGCGGCGGCAGCTGTCTGGTGGCAGCGGCGGCCACTGTGCGCTGTACAGTCTTGACTATTGCACTTGGAGTTAGATTGTCTATTTGTTTATTTCCCTAAAAAACATCGTTTAGTGGACATCTATGTTGCTAGGCAACTAGGTGAATAGGTGTATCACATGATCATAATCCGATCACATGACCAGCCAATGATTGGCTATACTATCTTTACCAGTTTAAAATCAAAATGAGGCTTGACACTCTTTCTATATCAGCTACCAATGTTGCTAAGCAACCATGTTATTTGCTATGTCACGTGATCGGAACCAGATCACGTGACTAGCTAATGATTGGCCACATCATCTTTCTAGTTTCGAAATGAAACAGAGGCTTGACACTCAAGTCTAAGAGGATGTTGTTATACATCCCACTTTCGGGACTAACGATCATGTGACCAAAATAGAAATATTAAATGTAAGTTTTTAATACTTTCCTAATTTCGTTTTTTGTGATTGTTTAATAGGACTGTCTATCTGGCTACTAACACTATAATCTAGCTAGGCTAGCTCTTGAATTTGAATTTTTTTTTAATTGATTGATTTTTACACACCTGTGGGGCATTGTGATCAACACTGCTATATAAGGGCTCATTGCACACTGCATGTACACCTTGAAAAAGCTGCTGTAGCAGTGAAACGCGTTAGGTGATAAGACTGGGACCTTGAATCTCTGAGATCAGCCTGATCCACGAATTGGGAACTGTGGTCCATTGGGACATTTTCCTGGAGAACATTGGCAGGACCTTGCCTTGGTCCATCTTTTACAGCACAGTACCAGTATGGGAAAATCCAACCAGTAAGAGGATCTCCATTTCCTACAGGAGTGCTAACCTATTGGAGGACTCATTCAAGTGGAACTGGTAACTTTGGTACTAAAACCTCCCTAGGAATCAGGCTTTTCTTCAAATAATATTCCCAGCATTTCAAGAAGTAATCTAGCAAAATCAGCAATGTTGCCCTTTGCCCTATCTCAACTCTGGTGTATTTAATTTTATCTGTTTCAACAGTAATTTTTATGTATGATATACATTTATGAATGAATGTTTATCTGTATATTAAACTTTAAATGTTTCTATTTTGAAATAGTTTTTAGCGCTGAATCCTTTTTACTCTATAATTTTTATATACTCTCACGATTAATATTTATATATTTCACCTTTTTTTGTCTTGAATTCATACTAATGGAGAAGATCGAGACTCTTACATTTTTGACCATATAGGTCTTTATTTTAAAATAAACAGAATAAATGTTGTTTTAGATGATTCATCATCACATTTATTTCAGACTCATATTCTGATTCTATCCTGTATGAATTTACATTGAATAGTGCTCCCAAAAAGGAATTTTTTTTGTCTTTCCTTTCCCCATATATCTGGATTTTAAAATTGCAGCCTAGCGCTGATACAGTATTTAAAGATGGCATTACAGCATGGGGGTAAACCCCTCAATGCTGCAGCCAACATTAAGCATTTTGGCTAGGGGTCTCCGGCGTCCAGGGTGTCCAAATAACATGTGAATTAGAGAAAACTTTCCATAGTGTAAAACTGTACATGCATACAAAAAACAATAGTCTGCTATTGTAGGTAAACACTTAAAACATAAAACAGGTGACCCTTTCCTCCTTGGTGAGGAAAGGGTCACAGATGGTGCAACACTTACCAAAGGATCTTATGAATGGTATCCAGGGACGCCTCAATGACTTGAGCCTTATGTGTCTACTTACCCAGTAGACAATACCATCTGGTAGGAGTCTCGCCATCTGTATTGTGATAACCTGTTTTATGTTTTAAGTGTCTACCTACAATAGTAGACTATTGTTTCTGGTACGCATGTTTTATGCTTGTTTTTAATAATAAAAATTCTGTCCAGTTCTAACTATGGAAAGTTTTTTTTCTAATTCACATGTTATTTGGAGTAATCAGAGGTGTGGAATATCAGCTGTCCATTTACAACAATACGGCCAAGATCCGCTCCTTGAAGCGAGTTTGTCTGCCAATAAATTGACAGACCACGCCATTTGGTAGGAGCATATGATATTTTATGTGAAGATTTTGAATGAAAGCACAACAGTGTTATACTATGATGTGTTATTTATTCATTTGCGGTGCTGAGAAAAAAATCATCATAGATCCAGTGAATATCTTCTAAACTGAAGGACTGTGAACAATTTTATTAAGCATTGTGTGCACTATCGTGTGGTGGTTCTTCTTGGTAATATTTTCTGCTCTGGAGTGAGGGCAATACTCTTTTCTGCTGAACACGTTAGCAGCCTCAGCGCAGCTGTGATATTAATATCTTTTCTTTGCATGTTTGGCTGTCCACCCACAATCTCAGACTCAGGGTACTGAAGTTTACCCCCCAGTTCATTGGACACTTTCCAATTGACCGGGTAATTAATCCTGTGGCTTACAGCTGAAAATGCCTCCTTATATCAGAATTCCAAATTCTTTTTACATTTCTCTACTACAACATCTTGAACCAATTTCATTCAATGCCTCCCAAGACTCCACACATTCCGACCCATTTAGGTATCGAATTTGAAGTGGAAAGAATTCTGGACTCTTGCATTAGGTATGGTTGTTTACAGTACCTCAATGACCGGAAAAGGTACGGCTCAGAAAAAAGAGCCCAGATAAACTCTTTTGCTGTTCATGCTCCACAATTCAAACTTTTCATGCCAAGTTTCAAAAGAAACCAAGAAGTTGTCCTGAGGCAACTTTCAAAAGGGGGGTACTGTCAGGATTCGGCGTGGTAAACAACACTCTCTGTGTAACTGCCTTGCTGTTTAACTATCATATTATTTTCGCACCAAGCTTTTTTGGATTCCTGTCCTAAGCTATTCCGGTTCCATATCGGATTATTTTGCCAAGCCATTCCTGTTGCAGCCCAGATTCCTGTACTAAGCTATTCCAGTTACAGTCAGGATCCCAGTGTCAAGCTATTTTGGTTCCAGTCCAGATCCCAGCACCAAACTAATGAAGTTCCAGTCTGGATCCCTGTATCAAGCTTTTCTGGTTCCATCCCAGATATTTGCATCAGGCTATTCCTGTCATTTCAGTATAGACACAGTTCTTATTGCTATTGTAGAAGGTCCTGTCTGTTATTGCCAAGTGTCCCATATCATGACTGTATATCTTAGCTACCTTTGCTTCCACTGATATTCTGTGAGAAGGAATTATTTACATCCACCTAGCTTCCTGCCCTCTAAAAAAAGCATGCACATCTTACTGTAGATCTCTCCAAACCAACGTCCTAAAAACCTGACAATGAGATAATTAATTTGTGGCCAGATTCTGGAGGGCATTGTGCTCCGCCATGCAAGTTAAGATTCTCATCAGCCTATCACCCACAGAAAAATGGTCAAACAGGGAGTGTGAGTCCCTAGAACTAGAATTTTTTGTTATGGGGCATACACACAGTTCGATTCCGTCTATGTGGCCGATTTGCACTATGAGATTTCCCTTGAACTCCCTGTGGCCGAGAACCACCGATATTGACTATATACAGTGTGATTTTGGCTATGTACAATTTTGACTATGGCCAATTTTGACCATACTATGTACCAGATTGTACCCTTTCTAGTCAAAATTGACCTGCCTGCACAGTCTATTTTTTCTTGCGATACCGACCACACAGGAGTGCGCATCAGCATCACAAGGAGTGTTTAATGGGGCGCCCAAGATGGCTGCCTCACCTTTTGTATGCTCCTGATCATCTCCATAAAACAGCTTAAATTCACCACAACTGACCTATGAATCATCAGAAATATCCAAGGACTTACCTTTAACTTGTACTACTCTACGCGGGCATCTCATCAAAACCAACGGATTGCATTCCTGCGCTGAGATACACACTGGATTGAATCTTGGACTGAATCCTCTGCAAACCTCCACTGAGAAATCCTTCAGTTTAGCAGCTGCTGCACTCTGCATTGGACATTGCCCAGATAAGGTACTGTGGATTACAACCTATCTTTGGCTACATCTAGCCCCTCACTAAGACATCATCCACCTCTGTTCTCTGAGCAACTAATAACTGACTTATTGCATTAATCTACTAATATCAGTATATTCAGGCTCTGAATTGCTGAAGGCTCACTGTTTCAACTCAGGATCCATTTCCCAGGACATGTTATCACTTCCCCCCACACACAAGAAACCTACTTCAAAGGCCTCTCACACTGAGACTTTTCACACCTACACAGTAGGAATTGGCTTCTAACACCTTCCCAAAAGTCTGCCTATGCTAGGATAATTGATTAAATCAGCAGCTATTTTATTTATCACTTGCTTCAAATATACCCAATAGGTTATAGCAATAACTTTGTTCATAAACCCATTAGAATTTTGGACCAAATACCGATTGGGGGAAAACAAAACACAAAAAGGAAGAAAAAAAAAACAAAAACAAAAAAACACTGCTTTCTCTCCCTCTCTCATCATCATATGCAGCTCAAACTCATAGTAATCTGTCATTGATGACCAAATGTATACATATTGCTCCAGCTTCATTCTTTCACTCCGCCCACCACGTTCTGCAGTTCCTATCACACCATCACAGGCTTCTATTCTCCAATCCCTTGGCATTTTAAAAAGAAAAAACAGGCGCATTCGTGGGAAGCGAGCAGGCAGGAAACTTATTTCCCCCGGTAACCATCTACGTCCTTTGCCCACCTGCTCACCCCCATACACAAAGAACAATCAAATAGAAGTAATACCCAAAAGACGGCCCTATGTTTGGAAGGACAGAACTGTCAACTCTCGCTTTGTGACCCCCATACCCAGAGCTCCTGCAATTAACATAAAGAAAACGGAAGGCCCTCTGGTATGCCCAATCAGGTCAGTCCTTTGTAATGCCAGATCTATAAGAAACAAGACTGCAACAATTGCTGACCTTATTGAATCTGCAGATCTAGCCTGTATTACAGAGACCTGGCTAGATGAAAATGCAGCACCTATATTAGAGGCTGCGGTACCAACAAACTACTCTGTCATCCACAACCCAAGACTGGACCGCAGGGGTGGCGGGGTGGCTATCTGCTTCAAAAATGAACTTAAACTTAGGGTCCACCCTATTGAAACTACTCGCTCATTTGAGTGCATTGCTGCCCAGAGTTCGACAGGATTAGGTTTCAGAGTACTTCTCATCTACCGGCCACCTGGAGATGGAAAGATATTTCTACAAGAAATTGCAGACACTGTTGCTGGCCTGGTTCTGGAACATCAAAGATGGCTCATCCTCGGGGATTTCAATGCATGGGTGGATGATGAGCTCTCACGCCTTGGCCAAGACCTCCTGTGCACAATGAATGGTCTGGGCTTCACACAGATAATTCCCTCTGCCACACATAAAAGTGGTCACACTCTTGATCTTGTCTTTCAGATTGGATTAGAAGTCACTGACCTAAAAATAAACCCAGTCATCTGGTCAGACCACTACTCCCTCTGGTTCTCAGTTGCAACCCCTCAAATAAGATCTCTGCCCGTGGAGTTGACCAGATACCGTCCAAGGAGGGGTATGACTCCCCAGGCTCTTGCAGCAAATATGGATCTCTCTGCTATACTGGGTGCCTGTGAAGATCCCTGTTCCCTAGTCCGTTATTATAATAGGGATGTTAAGGCTGCAATTGATATTATCGCCCCTGTGCGTATAAGACCTCGTAAACCACATCGTCAAGCTCCATGGTACGACAACAGTGTTAGTGAGCTCAAGAAAAGGGGGCGTAGACTGGAAAGACGATGGAGGAAGACTAACCTAGTGGATGACAAAATAAAACTAATAAAGCATAACGAAGAATATCAATCGACAATCACTCGCAAGAAATCACAGTTCCTGTCAAATGAGATCACAGCAGCAAACAATAGGCCAGCTCAACTTTTCCGCACAGTGGAGATGCTGTGCAAGCCAGCATGCCTGCAGACTGATGAGACCCTTTCCCAAGCAAGATGCAACGAGTTTGCAAACTTCTTTGCAGATAAAATATCCACCATCCGGGCTGGAATATCCACAGTGCCATCAAAGGAGAGCCAAACTACAAAGCCTGCCAATATAAGCTACCTGCCTTCATGGACCAGCTTTGACCCAGTGGATGTAAAGGACACTGCTGAAATTGCTCGGATTTTGCGTCCCACCACCTGTGGTCTGGACCCAGCCTCAACCAAGCTTCTAATAGGTTGTACGGATATAATCGGTCCTGTCTTTGCAAAAATTGTTCAATGCTCTTTGCAGACAGGCATTTTTCCTGGACCCCTAAAGGAAGCAATTGTTAGACCACTTCTTAAAAAACCTAATTTAGATCCCGACTGCATGTCCAACTACAGACCGGTATCAAACCTTCCTTTCCTAGGAAAGGTTATTGAGAAAGTGGTTGCAAATCAACTGGAAACTCGCCTGACAACCCATGATATTTATGATCCATTTCAATCAGGATTCAGGAGAAGACATAGCACTGAAACAGCCCTGGTGTGTGTGTTAAATGATCTTCTGATGGCAAAAGACAGAGGTGACTGTTCAATATTAATCCTTCTGGATCTCTCGGCAGCATTTGATACCGTGGACCACGGGCTTCTGATTGAGCGACTGATACACTTCTGTGGTCTGGATGGCACAGTCCTAAACTGGTTCAAATCATTTCTCACAGGCAGGTCACAGAGAGTATCATCTGGATTATACTCATCACCACCAGTGCCATTGCCATGTGGTGTCCCACAAGGTTCTATACTATCCCCCATGCTTTTTGCAGTATACATGCTCCCATTGGGCGAAATAATCAGGCGCCATGGCCTGGTCTACCACTGCTATGCAGATGATACACAACTGTACTTGTCCTTTGCTCCGGGCACTGATAACCCAGTAGCAACCCTGAATGGCTGTCTAGCTGAACTACAGGAGTGGATGAGCGCCAGTTGGCTGCGACTGAACCCGGATAAAACAGAGGTCCTTATAATACGACCGCAACATCAAAGGACAAGACTGCAGCATAGCCAACCAACTGGACTTACACTCGGGGATTCAGAATTACAGACCAGTGATCATGTGCGGAATCTTGGCGTTGTCCTGGATGATGGCTTGACACTTAAACATCAGATATCAGCCACAATCAAATCCTCATTCTTTCACCTGAGGAACATAGCCAGAATCAAGCACTTAATTCCCTCAGATGATATGCCAAAAGTCATACATGCATTTGTATCATCTCGATTAGACTACTGTAATGCCCTCTACCTTGGTCTACCAGCAAAAGAATTGCAACGCTTACAGCTGGTGCAAAACACAGCTGCCAGGCTGTTAACCAACCAGCCCCGTTCCAGCCACATAACACCCATCCTCTACTCCCTTCACTGGCTGCCTGTAAGATGGCGAATCCTCTTCAAGATTGGCTTACTGAGTTTCAAAGCATTACATGACCAAGGCCCAAGGTACCTGAAACAGCTTCTGATCCCATACTGCCCCACTCGATTACTGCGATCTGTAGATGAAGGACTTTTAGCAGTACCTAGAATCTACCGTAATTCATCTGGGGGTCGAGCTTTTAGTCATGCGGCTCCGACTCTATGGAACTCACTTCCCAGCACAGTGCGAGAGGCCCCAACTATAGAATCCTTCAAAAGTAGACTCAAGACTTTCCTGTTTACTCAAGCATTTCCATAGTATCTCTTTTAGTATCTTCATGCTTCTGTATTTTATGAAAAATGTACTTCATTATTTTTCTGTACTATATTATGCTGTGTATCTGTTAAGCGCCTTGAGTCCTATTGGAGAAAGAGCGCTATATAAATAAAATTATTATTATTATTATTATTATTATACACACGGTGCGATATTCACTATGTTTTTTACCGATATGGATTATATAGTCCATGTCGGTAGTTATATTGCACTGTGATGATGCGGCTTTAGAATGTATTGTATCCTCATCTTAAGACAACTGGGTAGAATTTTTACTTTGGGGTGAATTCACTCATAATTTTTGGTATCATTCCACCACCAATGAGATGCCTTACTACACAGTTTATGGACAGCATCCACAAATTCTTGACTTTCAGTTCATGCCTGCTATAGAAGTTTCAGCAGCCTCTGATACTTTACAACAAATTACCAAAATTTGGAGAAAATTCATGTGTCTCTGAAGAAAGCCTCACATAGTTATAAAATATTTGCGGACCATAGATGGAGAGCAGTACCTAGCTTCATACCTAGAGATCGTGTGTGGCTTTCAACAAGGAATCTAAGACTTGGAGTCCCAACTATGAAACTTGCCCCTCAATTTATTGGGCATTTTGTTATTGAACAAGTACTAAGTCCGGTGGCATATAAGTTGAAACTTACATCTCATTTGCGCATTCTGAATTCCTTCCATATCTCCCTGTTGCGACTGCTGGTTTAAATAGCTTCAAAACTTCTCCATCTAAGACTCCCCAAGTTCTGACTTGCCAAGGAAAGGAGTTTTAAGTAGATAAGATAGTGGACTCTTGCTGCTGCTTTGGGCAACTGCAAAATCTTATTGATTGGAAAGGGTATGGTTCAGAGGAAAGATCTTAATGCGTTATAAGTTTGTGCTCTTCACATAATTCAAATATTTCATGCCAAATATGTCTTATACGCATCACTATGCAAATATGATGCACAAGCAGACTGCAGATTAAAATGATATGTGGCATGCCTATGTCCAGTGTGAGACTGCAACTGTAACTGTATAGCAAATGCTATGTTACAGTGTTTTCCTGGAAATCACTGTAATGTTAAATTTTGCATGCAGATACAGCCTCACTCACAAGCAGAATATAGGTATGCCACATATCATTTTATTCAGCAGAAGCTGCTTGTGCATCCTATTAGTATAAAGATGTATATAATATGTTGCTACAATTTTTTGGGATTAGGTCCATGACGTCCATAATGTTTCATGACACTGTCCTCTAAACTGCTCACCCTGCACCCCTTCCCCACAAACACTTCTCTTCTACTGGACCCCTTAATCTGCATCCCCTCCCTGAAAACACTGTTCTCCTACACTACTCATCCTGCACCCCTTCCCAGCACACATTGCTCTCCTACAGTAACCCTCACCCAGAAACCCATCCTCACACACTCTACTCACCTGCACTACCCCTCACACTGCTTCCCCTCACAGCACACAGTTCTCCTAAACTACCGCTCAACCTGCACCCTGTCCCCACAAACACTGCGCTCTAATGCTACTCCTCACGCTTCACCAGTTTCTCACCTTTATGCTTAACCCAGCACCCCCTCCTCACACACACTGCTCACCCTGCACCCTGTCCAAGCACATGCTGCTCTACGACCCCACTCCTCACCCTGTGCCCCCTCCTCTAAGACATCCTGCTCTCCTAAACTAACACTTGCACTGCAACCCCTCCTAACACACTGTTCTCCTACTCTACCCCTCACCCTGCACTCCTCACCGTGCACACTGCACTCCTACTCTACCCTTCATCCACCTCACCCCCCCACACACACACACTCCCCTACTACACAACCACTAACCCTGCACCCTCTTCCTGAACAAACTGCTCTCCTACACTGCTGCTCTCCCTGCAGCCCCTGCTCTCACATGCTGCTTTCCCACACTATCCCTCATCCTACACCACTGCGCACATACTGCACAGCCACTCACCCTGCACCCCCTCTCCACAGTTCTCTTCTACACTACCCCTCACTCTGCATTACCTCCCTGCAAACACTGGTATGCTAGACTAAGGCTCACCCTGCACACACACTGCTTTCTTACCCTACTCCTCACCTTGCACCCCATCCAGACCATTACCCCTAGTGTATACTCACTACCTACATACACTGATCTCCTAATCTAGTCCTCACCCTGCGCCTCCTCCCTGTGCACACTACTTTTCTACACTACCCCACACTCTGTATTACCTCCCAGCACAAACTTCTCTCCTACACTACTCCTTATGCTGCACCCCCTCCTCCCTTCTACCCCTCACCCTGCAAACTTTCCCCAACACACACTGTTCTTCTACACTACCACTCACCCTGCATTCCCTCCCTGCACACACTGCTTTTTTACACTCACTCTACGCTCCCTCCCCGCACACACTGTTCTACTACTCTATCACTCATCCTGAACCCCTTCCCTGCACCCACGAGGTTTCCTGCATTTGGAGGGCCACCAGTCAATAAGCAGGCAAAACTGTGATAACTGGCCATCGTGATTGGCTTGCTAACAAGCACCATCTTTGAAATTCAAGATTGCTGCAGTGTGCCAATCGCGACTCACCCAGTCATCACCCCACTTCCTTAGGCTGGATTAAATTAACCAGCAAAGGACAGGGACAGGCAGACTGATACAGGAGTGGCTGTGAAAACTGACTCAAGAAAGAAGCTGTAAAGGCCACATTTCCCCAGGTAAAGATACCAAGGAAGTCCTGGATGGGTGAGGGCCATGCAAAAGAGTTTTAAGGCCTCCACCCTGCAGGTGAAGATGCTGGAAGCCCAGGGAAGATGGTGGCTATGCAATAGAGCTTAATGGAGCTGTCAACCCTCAAGGTGAAGATAGGGCCTTGCTGCTGATGCTACTACTTCTCAGAGACTTGTGCTGAGTGAGGTGGACCAAGGGGTTCAGCTTCTATGATACCTTCGTCATCTACAATTGTGTATCCGGTGCACAGGTCTCCTGAGTCCGTCTGTCTGGGGCAACTACCGTCAGTGTAGAAGGTAAAGTCTACGACTTCCAGTGGGTTGTCACTGATGTCAGGTCTCGCAGTGAAAGTCTGGTTCAGGTATTCCATACAATCATGCGTATCAGTGTCTGCACTAAATCCTCCTTCACCATCATTCTCATCCTCCACCCTTTGTGCATGACCAGGCACACTTGGCAGTAAGTTGCAGGATTTAGTGTGCTGCACCTCTTTATGGTGATGTTTACAGGGGCCATCAGATATAGTTCCCACTTTGTATACCGAGCGGAAGAGACATGCCTGGTTTGTGCGGAGTTTAGCCAGGCTGATACTGCATGTGGTGTATGGATGGTCAGGTCGTGTCCTAACACTACGTCTTCGCTTTTACTTACCAACAAAGCTATGGCTGCAACAACTCGTAGGCAAGTGGGGAGAGACCGTGCAACAGTGTCAATCTGTGCACTGTAGTAGGCTACCGGTCTGCTGGCATCACCATGTTTCTGTGTTAAGACTCCTGCCGTGCACCCAGCGCTTTCGGTACCGTACAACTCAAAGGGCTTCTCGCAATCTGGCATCCCCAATGTTGGTGCTTGTGACAAACACTGATTTAGTCTTTCAAACACCAGTTTGGACTCTTCTGTATGAGAGACCCATTCTGGTTTGTTTGAGGAGACCATTTCTTGCAAAGGTAGTGCCAGAATAAAGAACCCCGGTATCCAATTCCGACAATACCCACACATTCCTAGGAAAGTGCGGATCTGTTGCTGAGTTTGCGGCAGAGTCATGTCGCGGATGGCCTGTATTATGTCAGTGGTCAGGTGTCTGAGTCCTTGTGTCAAGCAGTGTCCCAAGTATTTAACCTTAGTCCGGCACAACTGCAACTTATCCTTTGAAACCTTGGCCCTCTTTCCGAGTTGTTCGCTCGCTATCTGCTTTTAGCAGCATTGCAAACGCTAGGCCTCCGCCCACTGGGAGTGTATCTTATCTTAGCAGAATAGCGAATGAAAGATTAGCAGAACTGCTACTAAATAATTCTTTGCAGTTTCTGAGTAGCTCCAGACCTACTCCTAGATTGCGATCAGCTCAGTACGTTTAGTTTCTGGTTTGATGTCACAAACACACCCTGCATCCGTCTAGCCACTCCCCCATTTCTCCAGACACTCCCTGACACGCCTGCATTTTTTTAGCACACTCCCAGAAAACACTCAGTTACCACCCAGAAATGCCCCTTTCCTGTCAATCATTCACGATCAGCAGTGCGACTGAAAAGGGTTGCACGAACACCAGCAAATCTACTAAGTTTTGTGTTAAATAACTAAGCGCATGCGCTCTGCATACCATGCTCATGCGCGTTTAGCAACAAATCGCAGCATAGCGAAAATCGGCAACGAGCGAACAACTCGGAATAACCACCTTTGTGTCCTGTCTGGGAGAGATGAAACAGAAGCTGTTTAATGTCTGGCAGGGATGACTCGAATGAATCAGAGCATAACAACAAGTCATCAACATATTGTATCAGTACTGACCCATTCTCAGGTTGAAAGGATTGCAAACAGTCATGTAGGGCCTGGGAGAAAATACTTGGGCTGTCAATGAAACCTTGGAGGAGACGGGTCCAGGTGTACTATACTCCCTTGTAGGTGAAAGCAAAGAGGTATTGGCTGTCAGGGTGGAGAGGGACAGAAAAGAATGCTGAACAGAGATCAATGACAGCGAAGAACTTAGAGGTGGAGGGAATCTGCATGAGGATGACGGCTGGATTGGGCACTACGGGGAATTGCCTCTCAACTATCTTGTTTATCCCCCTTAGAACCTGCACTAGCCTGTAACCCCTCCCCCCACTCTTTTTCACAGGGAAAATGGGACTGTTGGCTGTGCTGGACGGCCTGACTAGGATGCCCTGCTGTAGCAGCCGTCCTATGATGGGGTATACTCCTTATTACACCCTTGGTTTCAGAGAGTACTGGGAGATTTTTGGAGTTACCCTGCCACCTTTTATTGGTACTACTACTGGGGCTACATTCGCCATCAATCCAGTGTCCTGTCCAGCTATGGTCCAAAGGGAACTCGGTATTTGCGAGATCATTTCCTCTACCTGCGTTGGACATGTGTCTATAACGGTGGAGTGTAACATTAGCCTTTGAGTCTAATATATCTTGTACTTCCTGTGCATGGTTCTCAGGGATATCTAGGAACACACCCTCAGGGGTACAGTATATGACACACCGCATTTTACACAACAAATCTCTGCCGAGTAGATTAGTTGGAGCCGATGCAGCCAACAGGAAAGAATGTTTGGTATGCAAGGGCCCTATCGTAATCTCTGCAGGTCTACTCAAAGGGTACTGCAGTGCCTTTCCCGTTACTCCCATTGCTGAAATCATTTTACCCGTGGTTGTTACACGTATGGTAGAGTTTAGCACTGATCTGGTCGTCCCTGTATCTACAAGAAAAGGTTGTGGTATACCAGCTACATTGACCATGACCTCAGGTTCACCTCCAAGGCCAGCAATCAATTTCACCAGCTGCAGACTACAGGTATGACCTGACCTCTATTGTGTTTTTGGACCCTCTCGCACAGCATTGGCAGCTACAATATGTGCAGGGGATAGCTGTGGATTTTTGGGGGTCTGCCAGTCCCTCTTAGGTGGGTACCTCCTTGTTTCCCCTCTATGTGGCTCGTAATCCCTCCTATGTGTTCCCTGATCCCATCTATGTGTTTGGTACCGTGGTTCGTATTCTGGTCTAGGGGATCTATATTTAGTATGTGTCCCATTACTCCTACAATCCCCGACAACGTGCCCTTCCCTCCTGCAATTAAAACATGTTATTGACATTTTCCAATCGTCAGGGGTCTGGGGTGTAGGTTGGTTGGACAGACATCCCTTCCAGTGCCTGTATACTTACCAGCATCAACCTATCCCCTTGTGACTCCCTGTGCTTAGTGATATTTTGGTCGTGCTCGATTGCGGATTCCCTCAGTGCAGCTACCGTGATGCCTCTCCAATTTGGCAGAAAGGTTTGCACTCTGGCCCTCAATGCCTCCTTTAGTCCGTCCATTAGTACAGAGACAGCTACCTCCCTGTGGTTGGCATTTTCCTTTATATCCTCTATCCCAGTGTTTCTAGCTATTTCCTGTAGTGCTCTATGGAAATACTCGGATGCCGTTCCACTTTCCTTCTGTCTTATGGAGAAATTTTTGTTCCACTTAACAACAGTAGGGAAATACAATCCTAATTGTATATTAATCTGCCTTACATTCTCCTGGCTGTACTCATCAGTGAGAGGCACTTCTACATCTAGTTTGCAGTCAGCTGAACTTTGGGATGTCATTATTAGAGGGTAGACTCACTCTTTGCACTATCCGCCAATCTTTGTGTGTGGGCTCATGGGCATTACCCAGTTCTTTAATAAATTTCTGGCATCTTTTCTGGGATCGGGGAATTCTGACATAATTGACCTCAGTTCTGTTCGGGACCAAGGACAATGCATTGCAATGTTCCTGATGGGGGTTACTCCCTGATTATCAGTCTTCCCATTGGGGACTGCAATCACCCTGACTGGGTTTAACTCAACCACTTCATTTCTGTTTGTCTCTATAATACGGGGAGCTATTGTCTCTGCATAATGTACGGTTCCATACTTACCGGTGGACACAACCTCATTCGCCCCTCGACTTGGGGGCATTGCCACTGTTCTCACCGGTTGGGCCATGGCCACCTGAGTGTCCTGCATGGTAGCTGCTAGGTAGAGTGATGATATCATGCTAGGCTCGTCGTCTTCCTCACAACCTTCGGGAGAATTCAAAACAGGATACAACTTTCAGGGATTAGGGTTAATGCACTTATTATGCATTTTGCTATCATTTACCAATGTACCATTAGTTGTAGCTGGTTTCTCTCCATCGACATATGGCGGTGGTGATGCACTCGCAATCACCTTCCTGTCAGGTTTGGAACTTGCTGTGCGAGCCAGCTCCCTTTGCACATCTCCCTCTTGTTGCCATATATTTAAACGGTTGTTATGTCTGATCCCTTGTTTCTTAGACTTGATCAGACTTATTTTATTCCTTACATTCTGCAGTACCTCTGGTTTAAAACTACCCATCCTAGGAAATTATGCCTTATCCCCCGTAGTCATACATACCCATTCATCACAAAATGCCTCTACATGTGTACCATACTTACCACACATTACCAACCTTGCGGACCCTCTTGGCCCTTCTTCTTCAGCCTGAACCCTGGCTGCTGAACGTCTCTTCCGTGTGCACTTGGCTCCCATTGTGGGCTTTTTTTGCACAAACACCAAATGAACAATACAAGCAGACGGTGAAAGTTCTTACCAAGTGCTTTCACTCACTCCAGCCCCTGCTGGCCTGTACTCAGATACACTCCAACAGTGGAAAACCCGATGTACCCAACCTTTGGACTGCTATCAGACCCTTCAGCACGTAATTTCTTTCAGTGGAGGTTCTGTTGGAATATTTTCCTGAGAGGGCCAGTGAAAAATTCCTTTTCGGTATCTTTCCACTGGAATTTTTGTTGGATGAGAAACACCTTATTGATCACCCTTTCCAGTGAATGTCAACCAGGGAGATTTCCTGAAGAAAATCAGCGAAAAACCCCTTGTTTACACAATCACGTCTGCGTATGCTCTACAAAGCGCATATGACACACCTGAGCAAAATAACGAAAATGGTATCACGGTGAGCTGCGCATAACACACGGACGTGCGGTCCAATCACATGGCCTATAGATTCTTGTTATCTATATGCCCTATGATCACGGGAGTCAAATTTAAGCCGCGCTCCTCAGCCAGAGCGTAACACTAAAACACTTCACAAATCACAATTTTTACGCTCCTCCAACACATTGTAGTATGTGCCAAACTTCGATTAATGCGCTAGGTTGCAACCCTTCTTGCAGCTGAGCCCCTTCTAGTTCGGTGTTTTGTCCACGGGATCCCGGATTTTCAGGGTTCAATGCGTCCACTCGTACTTTCAGCTCACACAAATACACAATGTTTTTCTGTACAAAAAAATATCAGTTCCTTTGATTGATAGCCTATCCCAGAGGAAGTACAGTTTAAACAAAGTATTATAATAATCTGCTTTTAAAATCGGATAGTTATTTGCTATTGTATAAATATCTTTTATCCCGCCTTTAAATTTATACCTATTGTGTGGTTATAACTTGTGCTCGCTACTTCATGCAACCTTGCGTAAACACACAACTGTGCCCGTCCCTGCGCCATGTGTACGCTCCTGTATGCTTTCCTCATGTACCGTACCAAGTGTACAATGTGTGTTCGCAACTCAATAAACCACACTATATCACGATAAATGTGAGCAACAAAATACTACTGCTCACTTACACAATAAACAATTGTTCCGTACACTCGCCGGAAGTAACCCCCAAAGGTAATCCTCTTTTGAGTGTATACCTAAACGTTTAGGCCAGAACTGCGTTTCGTGTTTTTATAATTACTCCCTTAACACACTAACTCAAATATATAGCAAATAAATGTATCCGACTTTACACAGATCTATAATGACTATTATAACCTATGGTAACAATATGTGAGAATGTATGCAAAATATCGGTATGCTTTGTGTATGCTTTCGCGCCAAAAGTTACACACAAATAATAAACACCTTTTTCCTGTTTGTCCATCAGGGTACACCAGCACCTCTAAGACTATACAGAAAAGACAAGGTCTAACAACACAAGATGGTTTTAAACACAATACAAAATTACTTAAGACGCGTCTCCACCCTTTGTTGATGGACCAAAGTTCTGTTATGGCCTGCAAATCCGTAAGTATGTGGCGAACCGGGCGAGCTCCCAACTGTTAAGTTCGTCTAACTTTCAGGAAAAAGCAATACCTTAATACACAAGTGTTCGGTCCGCTATGACCGCTCAGTGTGTGTGTTAAACCTCTATGAATGCGTACATATTGCGTAAGCATGCTGACACGTTGTAAGCACAAAGTAGCTACAGTGCGGCGGAATGCACTTTAAAACCCCTAATAGGAAAGGAATGTGACACCGATTGTATATGTTATGTTGTGTTCCAACGCAGCATCAAATATTTACTTAAAAGGGGGTTCACAGAGAAATACAACAATACGAGAGAAAAGCTACAACCAATGGATACATACGTTAGTTCATCTGCACCACCCGGATCCGGTCCTCAGTCAGTCTAGCAGGATGATCTTCAGAGAATTAGACTGGGACCGGCAAGGAGGCTTGGCTTTTATACAATTGTCCAAAACATAGTACAAAGGAATCTGTAATCTTTTCTTTAATAGGTCAAAGGGCTGGTCATTTACAGTACATGAGGGGTCATAGGTCGGTTTGAATAGGTGGGCAATGCCTGGTCCAGGTGCCGTTGGAGGTGTCCTCCACTGGGTTCCCACCGAATATCAGGAGTACAGTAAATACAGTGTGATATTAATATTGTATTCCTGTGCATAGATATGCGCAGGAGTGTGCTACATTCTGCAAACTGCCATCGGAATATTCACCTTGAAATACTGTACATCTGGATACCAAACATCACATCCTGACCTAATTCTGTCCCCTCATATCCTGTAAAGTTGAATCCCTCTGTTGTTATACCTCTGAAGCAAATGTAACTTGCTGGTGTGGTGCATGTAGGCTATGAGTAAATTATGCACTATGTGGATTAAATATCAGATATGTTTTTGTGGCTTTTCCACGCGGATGCGTATGCTACCGTATTTACTCATACCACGCGCTAATACGCTGGACTTTGTGAGGCAATGTACGCAGCATGCGGGTATGAGCACACATGGCAGAACAAGCACACGCACGGAGGCCACTCTGTGGTGTTTGCACGTGATGCATGTGGGTACAATATTTTCGACTTTGACACTGTCACTCACAAAATGGTGGATGCTAATTCATAGACTTGTGTGCTCATTGGAAGACACACAGCAAGTCTTTACAACTAAAGGTCTTAACAGAAGACAGAGCTGCATGGTTTGGGTAAGAGAAGAGAAGGACATAGTATGATAGTTTTAGCAATTAAGAACATTTTTTTTGTGGGATCTGAATGTGTATATTGAATGAGATGGATGTATTTAGTTAGAAGGATGTTGGAACCCAGTGTCATTGTTGTGGTGACTCGGTGGAAGTGACGAATGGGAAGATTGTGGGTACTGAGTGTGATGGGTGTGCCACATAACTGATCAGACCTTCAGTTGCATAGACTGCATGTGTGTATTCCAATGAGCACATAAATCTGCGAATTAGCATCTCCACCATTTTGTGAGAGACACTGTAACTAAAGGGTGTAATGGCATACCATATCTGTCTTGCGCAAGAAACACATCCATTAAATCGTCAGCCTTAATGATCAGAATTTCATTGCTTTTTCAAGTTTGCTTTTTCTAGTTTTGTGAAATGTCAGATCATGGGGGTTATTCAATTGTTTGAAAAGTCAGTTGGGCGTCTGTTTTTTCCTGCCTGACAGGAAAAAACAGACACCCAAATGACTTTTCAAACAATTGAATTCCCCCCATGTCTACAAAGTCTTAGAGGGACATGTAAGTTTTTTTTATATGGACTATTTATCTATGTACATAAATATAAATATACTATGTATATACATACTAAACATATATCCCCAGCATAAATTTATAGTTTGAAATTTTTTCCTCACATACTGTACCACAAAAGTTGTACATATTTTTACGTGTATTATCACTGCCACTCACATTAACCTTGAGTCTAGTAGAGGTGTTACCTTTAAAACAGACATATCTGTGCCCAAAAATAGGATTTTAATTACCTACCGGTAAATCCTTTTCTCGTAATCCGTAGGGGATACTGGAATCAATTTAGTACCATGTGGTATAGATGGGTCCACTAAGAGCCATTGGCACTATAGAAGTTTGACTAGGTGTGCTGGCTCCTCCCTCTATGCCCCTCCTGCCAGACTTAGGCTAGGAAACTGTGCCCGAGGGATGGAAATACTTTGAGAGAAGGATATAGAAAAAGGAAAGTGGTGAGATTTCGAACCAGCACACACAGTACAAGAGGAAAGCCATGCTAACCTAACATGTAAATAGGAACAGCAACAGCTGAACCAAACAAGAATACTTAACCAAGTAACAGTGCAGGAAGAACGAAGCACTGGGCGGGCGCCCAGTATCCCCTACGGACCACAAGAAAAGGATTTACCGGTAGGTAATTAAAATCCTATTTTCTATTATGTCCTATGGGATTCTGGGAATCCATTTTGTACCATGGGGAAGTACCACAGCTCCCAAACTGGGTGGGAGAGTGCTGAGGTTCCTGCAGAACTGATTGACTAAACTGAAAGTCCTCAGAGACCAAAGTATCAAACTTGTAAAACTTAGCAAACATGTTTGATCATGACCAAGTAGCTGCTCGGCAGAGCTGTAAAGCTGAGACACCCTGGACAACCGCCCAAGAAGAACCCACCGACCTAGTAGAGTGGGCCTGTAAAGATTTTGGAACTGGCAAGCCTGCCGTGGAATAAGCATGCTGGAAAGTGAGCCTGATCCAGCGTGCAATAGACTGCTTTGAAGCAGGACACCCAATTTTAATTGGGATCATAGAGAACGAGTTCAATTTCCTATGACGAGCTGTTCTCTTTACATACACCTTCAAATCCCTCGCAACATACAAAGACTTTGAAGGAGCAGAGGTGTCTGTAACAACCGGAACCACAATAGGTTGGTTAATGTGAACCGCAGACACCCCCTTAGGAAGAAATTGCTAACAAGTCCTGAGTTCAGCTCTATCCTCATGGAAAATTAAGTAGGGGCTCTTGTAACACAACACCCCAGCTCTGACACACATCTTGCTGAAGCCAAAGCCAACAGTCTGATGGTCTTCCACGTAATGTACTTTACGTCTACCTCTTGTAACGGTTCAAACCAGTCCAAATGGAGGAACTGCAGCACCAAAATGAGATCCCAAAGTGCTGTGGGGGGCACAAAGGGAAGTTGAATGTGCAGAACAACTTTCAAGAACATCTGGACCTCAGGGAGAAAAGCCAATTGTTTCTGAAAGAAAATAGACAAGGCCGAAATCAGGACTTTTATGGAGACTAGACGAAGGCCCACATCCACTCCCGACTGCAGAAAAAACAGGAAACGTCCCAGATGAAATTCCACCGCAGAATATTGTCTGCTCTCACACCAAGAGACATATTTCTTCCAGATATGGTGGTAATGGTTAGACGTTACCCCCTTCCTGGCTTGGATCATAGTTGGGGACAGACAAATCCTCTGATGCATGTGAACATGCGATCCAGACCATTTGTCCAACAGATCAAGCTGGAAGAGTCTTGCATGAAACCTTCCATACTGAATCACCTCGTAAGAGGCCACCATTTTCCCCAGAAGGCATATGCAGAGATGCCCTGAGATCCTGGTTGGCTTCAGGACAGCCCGAACCATCAACAGGATTACCATTACCTTTTCCAAGGGAAGAAATACTTTTGAGACTCTGTGTCCAGTATCATTCCCAGGAAATTAAGCCTCTGCGTTGTGTCTAGGTGAGATTTTGGTAGGTTCAGAATCCACCCGTGATCCAGCAGTAGCCTGGTTGAGAGACCAATGTTCTCCAGCAACTGCTCCCTTGTTGGTGCCTTTATCAGAAGATCGTCTAGGTATGGAATTATGTTTACTCCTTGTTTGCAGAGAAGTAACATCATCTCTGCCATCACTTTGGTGAACACCCTCAGTGTTGTGGAGAGACCAAATGGCAGGGCCTGGAACTGGTAGTGACAGTTCTGCAGTGCAAACCAGAGAAAAGCCTGATGAGGTGGCCAGATCGGAATGTGAAGGTATGCATCCTTGATATCCAGAGACAGTAAGAATTCCCCCTTCTCCAGACCTGAGATCATCGCTCTCAGAGACTCCATCTTGAATTTGAATACTCGTAAGTGCGGGTTCAACGACTTGAGGTTCAGATTCGGTCTTACTGAACCGTCCGGCTTCAGCACTACAAACAAGCTGAAGTAGTAACCCTTGTTTTTTAGATGAGGTGGAACTGGAACAATGACCTGGGTCTGTAACAGTTTCTGAATGGCATCCTGTAAGGTTATTCTTGCCTCTTGTGAAACTGGTAAGCCTGATTTAAAGAATCTGTGAGGTGGGAGCTCCTGGAACTCCAGTCTGCAGCCCTGGGAGATAAGGTCTATGACCCAGGGATCCTGGCATGATCTTGTCCAGATGTGACTGAAGAAGTTTAGCCAGGCTCCCACCTGCCTGTCTTCCAGGCCTCCCAGTCCACTGTCATGCTGAAGGTTCAGCAGAAGCAGAGCCTGAGCTCTGTTCCTGTGAACCAGCAGTCGCTGCCATGTGTGGTTTTCCTCTAGCACCTCTGGCGGTGGTAGAAGAACCTCTGGCCTTGACCCTAAACTTAGCAGTAAGAAAGGACTGTTAATTGGGTCCTACGTAGGCCTTCCTAGCTGGGGGAGCTGCAGAAGGTAGGTATGTGGACTTACCCGCAGTAGCTTTGGAGATCCATTTGTCTAGATCACAGGTTCTCAAACTCGGTCCTCAGGACCCCACACGGTGCATGTTTTGCAGGTCTCCTCACAGAATCACAAGTGACATAATTAGCTCCACCTGTGGACCTTTTAAAATGTGTCAGTGAGTAATTAATACACCTGTGCACCTGCTGGGTTACCTGCAAAACATGCACTGTGTGGGGTCCTGAGGACCGAGTTTGAGAACCACTGGTCTAGATCATCTCCAAATAAGGCCTTACCTGTTAAAGGTAGGCCTTCCACACCTTTCCTGGAGTCTGCATCCGTAGTCCTCTGGCTTAGCCATAAGCCCCTGCATGCCAACACTGCCATAGCGGTAGTGCATGCATTAAGCTTCCACCATAAAGTTTGTAGAGTCCTGTATGTGTTACAGCAGCAAAACAATCTCCTGTTGAGATAAGGTATCTAACCCCTCAATTAGGTTTCCCGACTATTTAGCAATGGCTCGCGTAATCCACCCACATGCTATTGTTGGGTCTCAGGGTCACCCCAGGAGTTGTATACAAAGATTTGAGTGTAGTCTCAGTTTTGCGATCAGCCGCGTCTTTTAGGGAGGCTGCACACAGGACAGACAATACAATTTTTTGTGAGAGCCTGGAGACTGATGCATCCACTATCGGTGGATTCTCCAATTTTTTTCCTTTCCTCAGGAGGAAAAGGAAAAGATAATAACAAGCGTTTTGGGATTTGAAATTTCTTATCTGGATTAACCGACGGTTCTTCAAACAGGTTATTGAATTCCTTTGACACAGGAAAAGAAGCAAAGGATTTCTTCTTAATATTAAAATAAGATTCCTCACTCTCTTCTGTCATCTTATCAGGGATATTCAGTACTTCTCTGATAGCATCTTTGAGAGCCTCTATTCCCCTCCACCACCTGAGTCCACCTCACCCTCCTCAATTTCTGACCCCTCATCATCAGAGTCAGAGTGTAGGATATGGGCCAAAGAACGTTTTTGCGGACAATTGGCAGGGGACTGAGATGCTGGTTTGGGTACTAAGTCTTTTTTCATTCTGAGATAACTTAGTAGAAATGGTGAATATCATTCCTCTAATGGAGTCCAACCATGCTGATTCTGCCCCACAGAGTACACACTAGTGAACCCCCTGTAGAAGATGAACACTGTGCCTTACATGAAATACACTCTTTGCTGACATACTGTTACAGTGACAGCACACACAGGAAAAGGTTAAATGCACAATCAACCCACAAAGAGCCCTTCCAGGGAGTCACAGAGAGAGTATGGAACTAGCACACGGCACACTTATTGCTAATGCCAAGCTTAGCCGGGTTGCAGACTAAGTACCTAGATTAGGGACTTAGCACACTACTAAATCGCTCCCCCCTGCTATGACCCCCTGGTGCCGCTGAGGTAATCTGGAGTCTCTCCGAAGGAACTACTCTTCCCTGTCAGTCAGCATCTGTCTCAGCTGCAGTAGAGAAAATGGCGCTTGTGAGCTGCTGGATCAACTCATAGTGAAGCCCCGCCCCTTCAATTGTGCAGTCTTCCCGCTATTCTTTATACTGGCTGTATGGGCCCATGTGCATAAAATGGAGACAGACCCTTTTATGGCTTTGTTGCCAGTCTGGGTACTGTGTACACTGTAATGTACACAGTCAGGAGACGAAGTCCACCACGTTTAGAAGCCGTGCGTCTCCATACCCTTATGCGCCATAATGGCCGGCGACCCGCTAACCATGATGTTGGCTTAGTACTCACCACTCTTCATTCTTCTGGCTCTGTTAGGGGTGGCGGCATGCTGCGGGAATGTACGCTCACTGTGGTGGGGCTTGCTAATAGTTTTCTCAAGAGCTAGCGTCCTGTCAGCGGGGAACAGGACCATTAACCCTGAGAGAGGTTGGGCCGTTCCTCCCCTAAGTCCCACGGAGCAGGCAGGCTGGTGCCATCCAGTCCTGCCTGAAAATAACTAACTTATACAATAAATGCAGAAAACTCTTAAGGAGCTTCCAGAGATGTGACCGTCTCCTCCGGGCACATTTTCTAAACTGAGTCTGGTAGGAGGGGCATAGAGGGAATTGCCAGCACACCTAGTCAAACTTCTATAGTGCCCATGGCTCCTAGTGGACCCGTCTATACCCCTTGCTACTAAATGGATTCCCAGTATCCCCTAGGACATAAGAGAAATAAAGAAAATTAAGGCTGAGGCTGAGGAATAAACTGTGTGTTCACAAATCCCAGAGGAGAGTCTAGGGGTATCCACATTAGCTATGTGTGAGTCTGACGTGTTCCAAATGTGATGATGAATAACAACACTGTTAGCCACCTTAAGCACATTGGAAACTTGTTTTGTATGGGCCCAAACAGACCAAGCACTTCAGCCATAAAAGTAGCAGTGCCTGTTACTAAAGTGCTTGGTAAACTGTGCATGTCCTGTTTAATTTTACAACCTCCCAACTGTTACAATTTTTGCGGGACAGTCCCAATTTTTGGGCACTGTCCCACCCATGGGTCGCAGTGTCCTGAGGTGGGGGGCAGTTGGGAAGCCTCCCTGTCATTCGCTGCAGCAGTGAACAGATGCTGTGCACATCTTGCACCACTTTTCTTTTCATTATGGGCTGCATTTTTGGGGTTCATTGGTGATGGTCTTTTTTGAATAGACAAATATTTTTATTGCTTATTGCTCTAATAGATTACTAATTTGCAACAAACTTTGTAAACAGAAATAACTGCTGTGTGTTTGTGATGCTGCTCTGTTGCTTAGTTTAGCGAGCCTGCTTTTGGCCAATACTGGTGAACAATATTGTGAGTTGTGAGGTGATCAAAATTTACTGGAAATTACATTAATGATATTCAGGTTAATATTACTGTAGGAACAAAAACTGTCCCAAATTAAATGATTTATAGCGTACACATATTCAGCAGCGCTTTACAGAGAATCCTTGGGTATTCACATCAGTCCCTGCCCCAGTGGAGCTTACAATTTATATTCCATAACACATGTACATGCACACACATTCAAGCTAGGGTTAATTTTTTTTTTTGTTGAGAGCCAATTAACCTATCAGTATATTTTTGGATTGTGGGAGGAAACCCAAGCAAGGACGGGGACAGTATACAAACTCCACACAGTTAGGGCCATGGTGGGAATCGAATCCATGACCTCAGTGCTTTGAGGCAGTAATGCTAACCAAGACATCGTCTGTGCTGCCTAGACCAGAAAAAAACAAACATCGAGGGCGGTTTTTGCAAAACCAAAACACAGGGGTCCCCACAAATCTCTAATCTACAGTATATTAACATTAGATCTAAAGTTAGACATGCCCAAATCTAAGTGAAGGAGTAATGAGAGTACTGAAAACACATATTGCTAAGAGAAATTTGAGGAGGCATTGAGAGGACCTATATATGTTAAATGCTGATGACAGGAATATTAGTGAGTTGAGGAACCATTTGCAATTTTGATACTATACAAATACACATTAGTGCATTGAAGAACCATTTTACTGTAAATATATTCTTATTGTCACCTAGAAGCCACACCAGTGCCGTAACTAGACATTTTAGCGGTGTGCGCAAAAAACAACATCAGCCCCCCCGTTATGCAACATAAGGGCAGTGCATGCAGTCTTCGTGGGGTAGGGGTGTGGCCACAAAATAATACCAATTCATATTACGGTGCACAGTAGTCTCCATTATTCAAATTACGCCACACAGTAGCACCACTACACGATGTAGAGCCCCATTTACACATTACGGTGGACAGAGTCCCCTTTTTACACATTACGGCAGAGTCTCCTTTTTACACATTACGGCAGACAGAGTCACTTTTTTACACATTATGGCAGACAGAGTACCCCTTTTACATATTATGGCAGAGTCCCCCTTTTACACATTACGGCAGACAGAGTCCCCCTTTTTACACATTACGGCAGTGTCCCCTTTTTACACATTATGGCAGACAGCGTCCCTTTATTACACATTACAGCAGACAGTGTCCCCTTATTACACATTATGGCAGACAGTCCCCCTTTTTACACATTACGGCAGACAGCACCCACCTTTTTACACATTACGGCAGACAGTGTCCCCTTATTACACATTACGGCAGACAGAGTCCCCTTTTTACACATTACGGCAGACAGTCCCCCTTTTACACATTAGGTAGACTAGATAGATAGATAGATAGATAGATAGATAGACAAAGAGACAGAATAGATGATACTTACCATATCTCCGCTGGCTCAGGCAGTCAGGCTCCTCGGCTCCGGAGGCAGGCAAAAAGGAGGAGGAGGGAGGGGGAGGAGGGAGCCACAGCAGCACACTGTA
The DNA here is from genome assembly GCF_028390025.1 of Pseudophryne corroboree. Classification (NCBI taxonomy): domain Eukaryota; kingdom Metazoa; phylum Chordata; class Amphibia; order Anura; family Myobatrachidae; genus Pseudophryne; species Pseudophryne corroboree. Next base: position 143,257,305 of record NC_086451.1, on the reverse strand, counting down.
ATTGGTAGCGGCGCCTCTGCATCTGTCCCTCTCCTTCCGCATTGGCTGGCCGCCACCTCTTTGAATGCTGGGATGAGGGAAGCGAAACCCAGCATTCACAGCAGCGGCGGTCAGCCTATGTGGAAGGAGAGGGACAGATACAGAGGCGCAGCAGCGCTGCAACCAATTACATAATGCTGCTCCCCCTCCCTCCTCCTCCCCTGCTCCTGGAGCTGTTCCTCTACTCTTTGGCGGCAGCACACACACACAGGCAGCTTGTAATGAGTCAGTTTGACTCAGTTTGAGTCAGTTTGACTCATTACAATGCCGCTGATGACTTTAAGGAATGCGGGCAGTTGTGCCCTCTGGGCGACTGCGCTGTGTGCCAGGCACACACGTAGTTACGGCTCTGACTGATTCACACTGCTGCTTTTCTAGTGCATAATTTGGGACCCCTAACACTGCAAATGTGCTCAAGTATCCCAGGTAGACAGCACTCCAGTGACAACCATAGCACACTGGAAAGTCACCAGAGACTGTTATTGCTTTACTGTACATGTTGTTTTGTGTGCTTGTTGACACACAGTTCGGTGTAACAACTTAGTTATGCATACTACTTGTATTTATTGCTAATTGCAGACAATTTTTGCTCTTGTCTGTTTATTTCACTGTTGAATAACTACTGTAACACTAGTGACAGAGCGGGGGGGAGGGCAGTAGGAAAGTAAGAGAAGATTAAAGAAGGCTCAATGAAAACATATGATATAAGAAAATGGGAAGAATCAGAAGAGGGTACATAGGAACTGGATGGAAGATATGATCAAAAAGGTCAGAAGGGAAAGTGCAATAGAGGAGTGGAAGAAGGATAATGGTGGATGGGTTTGAAGTAGACAAACAAGGGGAGAGGGAGGAGTGGTTCAGCCCCCTGTCCTGATTGGCTGTATTCTAGCCTCATAGACAGGGAGTCTGACTCGGCAGAGAGCTAATCCCTGTTAACAGCAAAATGACATTTGGTAAGTGCATGGTCACTTAGTAGTAATTATGTGCACCGGACATTTTTCGGGTTTTGTGTTTTGGTTTTGGATTCGGTTCCGCGGCCGTGTTTTGGATTCGGACGCGTTTTGGCAAAACCTCACCGAAAGTTTTTTGTTGGATTCGGGTGTGTTTTGGATTCGGGTGTTTTTTTCAAAAAACCCTAAAAAACAGCTTAAATCATAGAATTTGGGGGTCATTTTGATCCCATAGTATTATTAACCTCAATTACCATAAGTTCCACTCATTTCCAGTCTATTCTGAACACCTCACACCTCACAATATTATTTTTAGTCCTACAATTTGCACCGAGGTCGCTGGATGGCTAAGCTAAGCGACACAAGTGGCCGACACAAACACCAGGCCCATCTAGGAGTGGCACTGCAGTGTCAATCAAGACAGGATGGCACTTTTAAAAAAATTGTCCCCAAACAGCACATGATGCAAAGAAAAAAAGAGGCGCACCAAGGTGGCTATTTGACTAAGCTAAGCGACACAAGTGGCCGACACAAACACCTGGCCCATCAAGGAGTGGCACTGCATTGTCAATCAAGACCGGATGGCACTTCCAAAAAATTGTCCCCAAAAAGCACATGATGCAAAGAAAAAAAGAGGCGCACCAAGGTCGCTGTGTGACTAAGCTAAGCGACACAAGTGGCCGACACAAACACCTGGCCCATCTAGGAGTGGCACTGCAGTGTCAGGCAGGATGGCACTTCCAAAAAAATTGTCCCCAAACAGCACATGATGAAAAGAAAAAAAGAGGCGCACCAAGGTCGCTGTGTGACTAAGCTAAGCGACACAAGTGGCCGACACAAACACCTGGCCCATCTAGGAGTGGCACTGCAGTGTCAATCAAGACAGGATGGCACTTCCAAAATATTGTCCCCAAACAGCACATGATGCAAAGAAAAAAAGAGGCACACCAAGGTCGCTGTGTGACTAAGCTAAGCGACACAAGTGGCCGACACAAACACCTGGCCCATCTAGGAGTGGCACTGCAGTGTCAGGCAGGATGGCACTTCCAAAAAATTGTCCCCAAACAGCACATGATGCAAAGAAAAAAAGAGGCGCACCAAGGTGGCTGTGTGACTAAGCTAAGCGACACAAGTGGCCGACACAAACACCTGGCCCATCTAGAAGTGGCACTGCAGTGTCAGGCAGGATGGCACTTAAAAAAAATTGTCCCCAAACAGCACATGATGCAAAGAAAAAAAGAGGCGCACCAAGGTGGCTGTGTGACTAAGCTAAGCGACACAAGTGGCCGACACAAACACCTGGCCCATCTAGGAGTGGCACTGCAGTGTCAATCAAGACAGGATGGCACTTCCAAAAAATTGTCCCCAAACAGCACATGATGCAAAGAAAAAAAGAGGCGCACCAAGGTGGCTGGATGGCTAAGCTAAGCGACACAAGTGGCCGACACAAACACCTGGCCCATCTAGGAGTGGCACTGCAGTGTCAATCAAGACAGGATGGCACTTCCAAAAAATTGTCCCCAAACAGCACATGATGCAAAGAAAAATGAAAGAAAAAAAGAGGTGCAAGATGGAATTGTCCTTGGGCCCTCCCACCCACCCTTATGTTGTATAAACAGGACATGCACACTTTAACGAACCCATCATTTCAGCGACAGGGTCTGCCACACGACTGTGACTGAAATGACTGGTTGGTTTGTGCCCCCACCAAAAAAGAAGCAATCAATCTCTCCTTGCACAAACTGGCTCTACAGAGGCAAGATGTCCACCTCATCATCATCCTCCGATTCCTCGCCCCTTTCACTGTGTACATCCCCCTCCTCACAGATTATTAATTCGTCCCCACTGGAATCCACCATCTCAGGTCCCCGTGTACTTTCTGGAGGCAATTGCTGCTGGTGAATGTCTCCACGGAGGAATTGATTATAATTCATTTTGATGAACATCATCTCCTCCACATTTTCTTGAAGTAACCTCGTACGCCGATTGCTGACAAGGTGAGCGGCTGCCCTAAACACTCTTTCGGAGTACACACTGGAGGGAGGGCAACTTAGGTAGAATAAAGCCAGTTTGTGCAAGGGCCTCCAAATTGCCTCTTTTTCCTGCCAGTATACGTGCCTACTTGGATGCGATCACTCATAAAATCCTCCACCATTCTTTCCATGGTGAGAGAATCATATGCAGTGACAGTAGACGACATGTCAGTAATCATTGGCAGGTCCTTCAGTCCGGACCAGATGTCAGCACTCGCTCCAGACTGCCCTGCATCACCGCCAGCGGGTGGTCTAGGAATTCTTAGCCTTTTCCTCGCACCCCCAGTTGCGGGAGAATGTGAAGGAGGAGCTGTTGACGGGTCACGTTCCGCTTGACTTGACAATTTTCTCACCAGCAGGTCTTTGAACCTCTGCAGACTTGTGTCTGCCGGAAAGAGAGATACAACGTAGGTTTTAAATCTAGGATCGAGCACGGTGGCCAAAATGTAGTGCTCTGATTTCAACAGATTGACCACCCGTGAATCCTGGTTAAGCGAATTAGGGGTCCATCCACAAGTCCCACATGCCTAGCGGAATCGCTCTGTTTTAGCTCCTCCTTCAATCTCTCCAGCTTCTTCTGCAAAAGCCTGATGAGGGGAATGACCTGACTCAGGCTGGCAGTGTCTGAACTGACTTCACGTGTGGCAAGTTCAAAGGGTTGCAGAACCTTGCACAAAGTTGAAATCATTCTCCACTGCGCTTGAGTCAGGTGCATTCCCCCCTCCTTTGCCTATATCGTAGGTAGCTGTATAGGCTTGAATGGCCTTTTGCTGCTCCTCCATCCTATGAATCATATAGAGGGTTGAATTCCACCTCGTTACCACCTCTTGCTTCAGATTATGGCGGGGCAGGTTCAGGAGTGTTTGCTGGTGCTCCAGTCTTCGGCACGTGGTGGCTGAATGCCGAAAGTGGCCCGCAATTCTTGGGCCACCGACAGCATCTCTTGCACGCCCCTGTCGTTTTTTAAATAATTCTGCACCACCAAATTCAATATATGTGCAAAACATGGGACGTGCTGGAATTTGCCCACATGTAATGCATGCACAATATTGGTGGCGTTGTCCGATGTCACAAATTCCCAGGAGAGTCCAATTGGGGTAAGCCATTCTGCAATGATGTTCATCAGTTTCCGTAAGAGGTTGTCAGCTGTGTGCCTCTTATGGAAAGCGGTGATACAAAGCGTAGCCTGCCTAGGAACGACTTGGCGTTTGCGAGATGCTGCTACTGGTGCGGCCGCTGCTGTTCTTGCTGCCGGAGGCAATACATCTACCCAGTGAGCTATCACAGTCATATAGTCCTGAGTCTGCCCTGCTCCACTTGTCCACATGTCCGTGGTTAAGTGGACATTGGGTACAACTGCATTTTTTAGGACACTGGTGACTCTTTTTCTGCATCTGTGTACATTCTCGGTATCGCCTGCCTAGAGAAATGGAACCTAGATGGTATTTGGTACCGGGGACACATTACCTCAAGCAATTCTCTAGTTCCCTGTGAATTAACGCTGGATACTGGACACACGTTTAACACCACCGAAGCTGCCAAGACCTGAGTTATCCGCTTTGCAGCAGGATGACTGCTGTGATATTTCATCTTCCTTGCAAAGGACTGTTGGACAGTCAATTGCTTAATCGAAGTAGTACAAGTGGTCTTCCGACTTCCCCTCTGGGATGACGATTGACTCCCAGCAGCAACAACAGCAGCGCCAGCAGCAAAAGGCGTTACACTCAAGGATGCATCGGAGGAATCTCAGGCAGGAGAGGACACGTCAGACTTGACAGTGACATGGCCTGCAGGACTATTGGCTTTCCTGTCTAAGGCGGAAATTGACACTGAGGGAGTTGGTGGTGTTGTTTGCAGGAGCTTGGTTACAAGAGGAAGGGATTAGTTGTCAGTGGACTGCTTCCGCTGTCACCCAAAGTTTTTGAACTTTTCAATGACTTCTGATGAATGCGCTCCAGGTGACGTTTAAGGGAGGATGTTCCTAGGTGGTTAACATCCTTACCCCTACTTATTACAGCTTGACAAAGGCAACACATGGCTTGACACCTGTTGTCCGCATTTCTGTTAAAATAATTTCACACCGAAGAGGTGATTTTTTTTGTAATTTGACCAGGCATGTCAATGGCCATATTCGTCCCACGGACAACAGGTGTCTCCCCAGGTGCCTGACTTAAACAAACCACCTCACCATCAGAATCCTCCTTGTCAGTTTCCGCCTCAGCGCCAGCAACACCCATATCCTCATCCTGGTGTACTTCAACAGTGACATCTTCAATTTGACTATCAGGAACTGGACTGTGGGTGCTCCTTCCAGCACTTGCAGGGGGCGTGCAAATGGTGGAAGGCGCCACCTCTTCCCGTCCAGTGTTGGGAAGGTCAGGCATCGCAACCGACACAATTGGCTCTCCTTGGGGATTTGTGATTTAGAAGAACGCACAGTTCTTTGCTGTGCTTTTGCCAGCTTAAGTCTTTTTATTTTTCTAGCTAGATGTAGAGTGCTTCCATCCTCATGTGAAGCTGAACCACTAGCCATAAACATAGGACAGGGCCTCAGCCGTTCCTTGCCACTCTGTGTCGTTAATGGCAAATTGGCAAGTTTACGCTTCTCATCAGACGCTTTTAATTTTGATTTTTGGGTCATTTTACTGAACTTTAGTTTTTTGGATTTTACATGCTCTCTACTATGACATTGGGCATTGGCCTTGGCAGATGATGTTGATGGCATTTCATCGTCTCGACCCTGACTAGTGGCAGCAGCTTCAGCACGAGGTGGAAGTGGATCTTGATCTTTCCCTATCTTACCCTACACATTTTTGTTCTCCATTTTTTAATGTGTGGAATTATATGCCAGTAATATATCAATAGCAGTGGCCTACTGTACCGTACTGCTATATATTATATACTGGTGGTCAGCAAAATTATGCACTGTCCTCCTACTATATATACTGTGCACAACTAAAATGCACCACAGGTATGGATGGATAGTATACTTGACGACACAGAGGTAGGTAGAGCAGTGGCCTACTGTAACATACTGCTATATATTATATACTGGTAGTCAGCAAAATTATGCACTCTACTCCTACTATATATACTGCGCACAACTAAAATGCACCACAGGTATGGATGGATAGTATACTTGACGACACAGAGGTAGGTAGAGCAGTGGACTACTGTACCGTACTGCTATATATTATATACTGGTGGTCAGCAGAATTATGCACTGTACTCCTACTATATATACTGCGCACAACTAAAATGCACCACAGGTATGGATGGATAGTATACTTGACGACACAGAGGTAGGTAGAGCAGGGGCATACTGTACCGTACTGCTATATATTATATACTGGTGGTCAGCAAAATTATGTACTGTCCTCCTACTATATATACTGCGCACAACAACTAAAATGCACCACATGTATGGATGGATAGTATACTTGACGACACAGAGGTAGGTAGAACAGTGGCCTACTGTACCGTACTGCTATATATTATATACTGGTGGTCAGCAAAATTCTGCACTGTCCTCCTACTATATATACTGCGCACAACAACTAAAATGCACCACAGGTATGGATGGGTAGTATACTTGACGACACAGAGGTAGGTAGAGCAGTGGACTACTGTACTGTACTGATATAATACTGGTGGTCACTGGTCAGCAAAACTCTGCACTGTCCTCCTACTATATAATACTGGTGGTCCCCAGTCCCCACAATAAAGCACACTGAGCACAGATATTTGCAGCATACTGAGCACAGATATGGAGCGTTTTTCAGTCAGAGAACGTAGATATTTTCAGCACACTGAGCACAGATATTTGCAAGCACACTGAGCACAGATATTTGCAGCACACTGAACACAACTGAGAGAACGCTGCACGTCCTCTCCCTATCATCTCCAATGCACGAATGAAAATGGCGGCGACGCGCGGCTCCTTATATAGAATACGAATCTCGCGAGAATACGACAGCGGGATGATGACGTTCGGGCTCGCTCGGGTTAACCGAGCAAGGCGGGAAGATTCGAGTCTGCCTCGAAACCGTGTAAAATGGGTGAAGTTCGGGGGGGTTCGGATTCCGAGGAACTGAACCCACTCATCTCTAATTCTCATAATGTTCTTCATATGTCCACATCACAATAAAGTTTTTGATTAAATATCTAATTACAATATAATGATCATAAGGTCAAACTTCATATTTCTACAGTATGAAAGAGAGCCAGCACAGCCAGGACACAAACCACACTGCCAAGAGATGCGGATGCTGGCGATGCAGGTAAGAATTTTGTGTATACACATATTCTGCAAACACAGAGAAAGACACAATGAAACATATAATGTTTATTTTATCCCATAGGAACTTCATCATCGCACCACACTCCACTAAGAAGACATTCACAGGGGTCTGCCAGTCTCCAGAAGATGGGTAGCAAGAGACGCCGTCTTGAGGCGGTAACTACACCAGCATCCTTACCACCACAACGGCGCATCTCCACTGTGTTGGCTCAGCCACCAGAAGCCATTTTGGCCAGTCCACAAACCGAGGAACCACAATCCCCTCAGCTGTCTGGTGAGTAAACATACAAAAATAAAACAAAGTGCATTTTACACAGTGTTTTTGCACACAAAAAAAACATGACCAAAAGCACACACTCATCCTTGTACTAATCAACACCAGCAAACACATGGGGGTAACGTTACTAAGATGGGAGTTCTATTTAAGATGTGATGTTGCCCATAGCAAGCAATCCTATTCTACGTTACATTAATACAGCACCTTCTCGAATATAATCCCTGCAATGTGATTGGTTGCTATTAACAACATCCCATCTTAATTCGAACTTCCATCTTAGTAATTTGACCCCATGGTAAGTATTATTTTGTGGTTCACATCTCAACTTAACAATATGCGCAAAATAGGTGTGCCCACTTCTGCCAACCATATTTTTAACATATGTTTTTTCACTATAATTGAAAAAGTTTACTGGGCAAGACTGACAGCCTTTAACAATGTATGAGTGTATTGTTGAACGCATTTAATGTATTGTGTTTGTTTGGCAAAAGGAAGCTTTAAACATAATATGTCAATGGTGGAATTTTTAATTTTTATAGTTCTACATGTTTGGCCATTAAGTAAGGCTCATAGTCCAACATTTATCTTAAAAATTGTTGTAATGAGTAGGGTACCTAAGAAGCCACATGTTTATAAAATAATGTACAATAATACTTTAAGTTTAGCCCACACTCTATTTATAATTTACAACATGCATATTAAGAAGTAATGCATGTTGACGTAAAGCTGAAACCAACCAGAAGCCCAACAGTAACTAAATTGTGGCTGTCTTCAACCCCATGCAGATCCAGACATCATGCCCCAGGATACCCAGCAGGAAACTGACTTGCAGCAAACGTTCACACTCCACCTGCAAGCAATTGATAATAACTAGCCAACCACGCCGGCTGACATAACTCCACCACCCCAAACAACCCCAACCCACCAATTGAGTCCAACACCACCCCAGCCACAAATGAGACCAGAGTTTTGGTCCAGCTGGGCCACACAACAGACACAAAACTATGCCTGTCTCAACACACACAGCCAATATCTTGCCAGTCTGCCCCATCATCTACCTAGACTCAGTAGAAACTCAGGCAGACTGATTGTGCAACTTGGCAGAGTGGCCAATACCATGGAGCAGATGCGAGCAGACAACAGCCAACTGATAGCAAGTTTTCAGCGCATAATGGACGAACAACACCGCCATCAACAAGCCCTCATTCAAATCATTCATAACAATCAGTTAATCACCGAAAGCCTGTCCAGAATCATCTCCAACAACACAGCCGCAACCACACAACTCACAGCAAGCCTCAACAACCTGAGCCAAAACATAAATGTGTTGGCATCCCAGCAACAAGGCTCAAGCTCAGGGACAACCACGCCTAGCCAGACCCCAGTTACCTCCCCAGTTAGACGATCCAGCAGAACACGGCCCAATGTGCCATCACAATCCTCTGCAGCCAGCAAAAAAAAAACCTAGGAAACGAGCAAGCCTGCAACAAAATATACAGTATTTTCAAAGATATTTAAAGATTATAGAATTGTGGCCAACCAAATTCAAGTGTTTAAGGTAATAAATTACTCAAACGCTATATGTGTAATGTTTAATTTGTTATTGACTGACAGTGTAAGACGAAAATGTTATTGACTAACTGTAAACAACATGCCTAATATCAAACAATACCGCATCACAAACAGAATTCATAACTACATATATTTTAGGTTTGGGGTTAGCCAATGTTGCTTAAGAAAAATTAAGACTTACCGGTAAAATGACGCAGAATCAGTTCTTGCCTTACCTGCCTCCCTACATCTGTACTCACACTGTCGCCAGATGTTTCTATCTCCTCTACTTGCTGACTGTTTTCTTCATCACGAACATCATACTCCTCCTCCACAACATGTGGCAGATGTTGACACAAACACATGTTATGAAGAAAACAGCAGCAGAACACAATCCTAGTCACCTTTGAGGGACTATACAACAAAAGTCCTGCAGACTTATCCAGACACCGAAACCTAGATTTCAGCACACCAAAACATCTTTCTATCACATTCCGTGCATTATTGTAATTGTGTTCAGCAGGGGAATCAAGTTGGGACAATGGAGTAAGAAGCCATGAGAAGCAGCCATATCCCCCATCACCTGAAAGACAGATATAGCCAACATTAGGACATGTGGTTTAGGTAAATAAAAACATAATGACGATATTGAGGTTAACACACATACACACAACAAATTTGGAACATACCCAGCAGCCATCCATCAGGCATTTGTACAGCCTCAAATTTCTCAAAGAGGGATGACTGACTGAGGATGAAGGAGTCATAGCAGCCGCCAGGGTAACCCGCAACAACACTCATAATTTTTAGATTTGCAACACAAACCACCTGGACATTAGTGGAGTGGGCCAGATGTCTATTGGTATAAATGTATTGCCTGCCCCTAGGTGGTCTCACCTCAACGTGTGTGCAATCTATGGCACCCAGCACATTGGGCATGCCAGCAAGCTCATAGAAAGATACCCTGACTGCATGCCACTGCGACTCCTGGGTAGGGAAGCAGATAGAGGCATCTATGTGTGGATGCAAAGCATCCAAACCTGAGTGGACATTACAAAATATAAGGTGAGTGTCATGACCTGTAAAAAATACAATACTGTGTTATATTACATAACAGAAGCACAACTTAGACATAGAGGAGTATGTATGTGTTAACTCACCTGATTTGAATATTTAGAAAAGGTGGGCTGTGAGATACCAATTACATCGCCAGTTACAGTCTGAAAGCTGCCAGTAGCCATAAAGTGCAACACAGCCAGGAGTTTGTCCAGACCTGAGACAGAGCGAGAGCGTGCTGTCTCAGGGTCTAGGTCCAGTTTGACAAGGTCATACAGACGAAAAATGATGTTTGTATTTAGCCGGAACATCTGTATGATCTGGTCATCGGCCAATGCGTTTAAGTTTAAACGCCCCAATAAAAAACGAGGTTTGCGCTGCCTCCGCGGAACCTGGACAACCTGCTGACCATGTTCAGTTTCCTGGCCCTGGTTTATTGTAGCCTGATGGAGCACTCTCAGGTATCCCACAGCAAACAAGAAATCAGTACTACACACGGCAGCAGCCATTTCAGCGTGAGAGATGTGAAAAATGTGCTTGGGTCCCTTTTAAAGGAACAAAAATGCAGGTATGATTGTAGACTTTGAAACACATGTAAACACGCTTCTCAAAAGCAGGTCTATTTTTTCCCTGCCTTTTTTGACGATTCGCTTTTTTTCACGGCCGCTAATGCACTTTCACGGTAGAGATTTCAAATACGAATGCATACTAAATTACCGAGTTGTATACCTAAACAGCCGCGTTTGACAGATGGTGTATTCATTCTGGTTTTTTTTCTTTGACTTCCAAAAAAATACGAATGCCCTCATCACTGCCGAGATTTGAGTTTAGTAAATTCCGGAGATGACACTTTGAAGAAAAAACACCAAATCGGTCAAAATCGGGAGCTTAGTAAATATACCCCTATGAGGGAGAAAATGCTCTGTTCCTGGACTTTTCTGGTAATGTATGATTGCCATCACCTGTGGTGAGCTAGTTAATTGATAAGAAATGTGTTTCACCACAGGTGATGGCAATCATACATTACCAGGAAAGTCCAGGAACAGAGCATTTTCTCCCTCATGGAGAGGGTCAGGTAGGCAAGTATGGAATAATTGCATACCATAATGAGATATCATAGCGATGGGACCCAAGTTTAAGCACATAATCCATTTATGTTTCAAATACACCTTATAAACACAGCCTGAAGGTAATTTCAGCTAATACTTTTAATAACTTTGTGCATTAAACAAAGTTTGAGTACATTGAGCCATCGGAAAACAAAGGATTCATTATCTCAGTCTCACTCAAAAAAATCTGTATTTCTGAATATTTCGTATTTCAGAATATTTGGATATGGGATACTCAACCTGTAATACTATTATAATGAAACAAAGATGAATTAATTCTGAGATTTTTATAGAAACTGGTTAATACAGGGCTTCTCAAACGCGGTCGTCAAGGCACTCCAGTGGTCCAGGTTTTAACTTAGTATATACATGCTTGGCCACAGGTGACTTAATAAGTACCTCAGATAATTTGTTTTAACCATCTGTGCTGAGCCTTGGATATACTTAACATCTGAACCGTTGGGGTGCCTTGACGACTGCATTTGAGAATCTCTGGGTTAATATATTGGTCAAAATAGTGTGACATTTGGTCAGTGCATTAAATAAGCATTATTAATTGAACAGCATAGCATTCTGGGACTCATGTAGAGTTGATTGCAGGTCACGTAAAAATCCCAAACATGAAATGTATTAAAAAAAAAAAAAAGACAAGGTTATGCAAAGTTGATTTTGATGGAGTTTTCTTTTGATGTACATAGACTCCTTCATCTAAGCAAAGTGTTGATATAGCCTATGGATTGGATAGGTTACTGTATGCACAGTTATCACTATGGGACACATATATTAAAATATGCAGCCTGACACTCAGTGTTAAGAATTCTTATCACCACAAATTGTGTCAATTATGATTCTTTTTTTTCTTTTTTTTTGTCTAAAAAGTATTAATCTGAATTGACAGGACCCTGGCTCTGATAAGAACTTGTCCCAACAATTAGGAATAAGTAAAGTGATAACATCCACTTTACTTCTACTGTACCTACATGCGGCTTCTGTGCCTGTATGGCTTTCCAACTGCATATGTCCAATACAGCAAAATCACTATAGGATGTCTGGCAGCCCACCAGAGGGATTGCAAGCTCTCTCTCCAGTGGGACTGCCCCATTGCATGAAATGGACCTGATTCAGAGAAGTATGCTAATACAGCTGCAAGTGCGATTTTCTATGCAGCTGCAGATATCAGCAAATGAAGCTGCTGCCAAGAAATGAAAAGAGACACCCACCAAAGTTACCACAACTCATTTGCAATTGCGTACACATACAGTATGCAGTCTATACACAAGAACAAGGAACATCAGGCTGAAGGGTAGAATTATTGCTACGCAGACTCGGCAGTAGTCTTGCAGGCACCATGTTTTGTACATTAAGGCCAGTGGCGGGAACTAACGAGCGGTGGGCTCAGGTGCAACAAAATGCTGTGGGCCCCCCATACCCTCTCATCCCGTCCAAGTCCACACCCTTACCCCCATCTCCAAATTAGGGATTCTTTGCATGCTGCCGTATAATATACACTGCTCAAAAAAATAAAGGGAACACTAAAATAACACATCCTAGATCTGAATGAATGAAATATTCTTATTAAATACTTTGTTCTTTACATAGTTGAATGTGCTGACAACAAAATCACACAAAAATTATCAATGGAAATCAAATTTATTAACCCATGGAGGTCTGGATTTGGAGTCACACTCAAAATGAAAGTGGAAAAACACACTACAGGCTGATCCAACTTTGATGTAATGTCCTTAAAACAAGTCAAAATGAGGCTCAGTAGTGTGTGTGGCCTCCACGTGCCTGTATGACCTCCCTACAATGCCTGGGCAAGCTCCTGATGAGGTGGCGGATGGTCTCCTGAGGGATCCCCTCCCAGACCTGGACTCAAGCATCCGCCAACTCCTGGACAGTGTTGGTGGATGGAGCGAGACATGATGTCCCAGATGTGCTCAATTGGATTCAGGTCTGGGGAACGGGCGAGCCAGTCCATAGCATCAATGCCTTTGTCTTGCAGGAACTGCTGACACACTCCAGCCACATGAGGTCTAGCATTGTCTTGCATTAGGAGGAACCCAGGGCCAACCTCACCAGCATATGGTCTCACAAGGGGTCTGAGGATCTCATCTCGGTACCTAATGGCAGTCAGGCTACCTCTGGCGAGCACATGGAGGGCTGTGCGGCCCCCCAAAGAAATGCCACCCCACACCATTACTGACCCACTGCCAAACCGGTCATGCTGGAGGATGTTGCAGGCAGCAGAACGTTCTCCTTGGCGTCTCCAGACTCTGTCATGTCTGTCACATGTGCTCAGGGAGAACCTGCTTTCATCTGTGAAGAGCACAGGGCGCCAGTGGTGAATTTGCCAATCTTGGTGTTCTCTGGCAAATGCCAAACGTCCTGCACTGTGTTGGGCTGTAAGCACAACCCCCACCTGTGGACGTCGGGCCCTCATAACACCCTCATGGAGTCTGTTTCTGATCATTTGATTAGACATATGCACATTTGTGGCTTGCTGGAGGTCATTTTGCAGGGCTCTGGCAGTGCTCCTCCTGTTCCTCCTTGCACAAAGGCGGAGGTAGTGGTCCTGCTGCTGGGTTTTTGCCCTCCTACGGCCTCCTCCACATCTCCTGATGTACTGGCCTGTCTCCTGGTAGCGCCTCCATGCTCTGGACACTACGCTGACAGACACAGCAAACCTTCTTGCTACAGCTCGCATTGATGTGCCATCCTGGATGAGCTGCACTACCTGAGCCACTTGTGTGGGTTGTAGACTCCGTCTCATGCTACCACTAGAGTGAAAGCACTGCCAGCTTTCAAAAGTGACCAAAACATCAGGAGCTGAGACGTTGTCTGTGGTCACCACCTGCAAAACAACTCCTTTATTGGGGGTGTCTTGCTAATTGCCTAAAATTTCCACCTGTTGTCTTTCCCATTTGCACAACAGCATGTGAAATTGATTGTCAATCAGTGTTCCTTCCTAAGTGGACAGAGATGAGCGGGTTCGGTTCTCCGAGAACCGAACCCCCCCGAACTCCACGTGGTTTACACGGGTCCGAGCCAGACTTGGTTCTTCCTGCCTGACTCGGAAAACCCGAAAGAGGCAAAACATCATCATCCCGCTGTCGGATTCTCGCGAGATTCTGATTTCTGATTCCATATAAAGAGCCACACGTCGCCGCCATTTTCACTCGTGCATTGTAGAGAGAGCAGAAACGATGTGGCTACGTTCTCTCAGTGGAAATCTCAATATCAGTGCTCAGTATCAGTGCTTACTTATTGCTGCTCAGTTATACTAGTAATGTGTCTCTCCTGCTCAGTGTCAGTTCTAGTATCCTCATCAGTGCTCAGTATCACTGCTCATTGTCTCGTGCTGCATTGTGGTGACCAGTATACTACAGTACAATAGTCCAGTGCTGCATCTTGCTGCTCAGTGTCAGTTCTAGTATCCTCATCAGTGCTCAGTGTCACTGCTCATTGTCTTGTGCTGCATTGTGGTGACCAGTATACTACAGTACAATAGTCCAGTGCTGCATCTTGCTGCTCAGTGTCAGTTCTAGTATCCTCATCAGTGCTCAGTATCACTGCTCATTGTCTTGTGCTGCATTGTGGTGACCAGTATACTACAGTACAATATTCCAGTGCTGCATATTGCTGCTAGGTGTCAGTTCTAGTATCCTCATCAGTGCTCAGTATCACTGCTCATTGCTTGGACTGCATTGTGGTGACCAGTATACTACAGTACAATAGTCCAGTGCTGCATCTTGCTGCCCAGTGTCAGTTCTAGTATCCTCATCAGTGCTCAGTATCACTGCTCATTGTCTTGTGCTGCATTGTGGTGACCAGTATACTACAGTACAATGATTCCATATAAAGAGCCACGCGTCGCCGCCATTTTCACTCGTGCATTGTAGAGAGAGCAGAAAGGATGTGGCTACGTTCTCTCAGTGGAAATCTCAATATCAGTGCTCAGTATCAGTGCTTACTTATTGCTGCTCAGTTATACTAGTAATGTGTCTCTCCTGCTCAGTGTCAGTTCTAGTATCCTCATCAGTGCTCAGTATCACTGCTCATTGTCTTGGACTGCATTGTGGTGCTCAGTATACAACAGTACATTACTAATAGTCCAGTGTCTTGTGCTGCATCTTGCTGCTGTAGGTTGCTGTGTTAGTGTCCTGTCACTGTGCATAGGTCATCATCATTCCAGTCACAGTGGTATCTGGGGGGTGACAATTCCATAGGGCTTTTGTGCTGCTCACTAATACTAGTACAGTGTCTTGTGCTGCATCGTGCTGCTCAGTGTCAGTTCTCCGTAGTATAATCAGTGCTCAGTATAATCAGTGCTCAGTATAATCAGTGCGCTGTTAGACTTGCGCCCGTTATCCGCCATTAGTGCAGTGGGATTTAGACAATTGATGAAGTTATTGTGTCCCCGGTACCAAATCCCATTTAGATTCCACTTCACTAGGAAAGCAATAGCGAGATTTTGCCAATTAATTCCAGTGATTTATAATTGTTAATTACAGTGATCTTGCCAATTAATTCCAGTAATTTATAATTATTAATTACAGTGATCTTGCCATTTAATTCCAGTGATTTGGACGTATATTTCCAGTTGGAATTGTTTGTGTCGCTTGGCTTAGTCATACAGCTACCTCATTGCACCTCTTCGACATCTTTGCATGAGGTGCTGTTTGGGGCCTAGTTTTTGAAAAGTGCCATCCTGTGTGACACTGCCGTATGAGTCATAGGGTACTGCTGTATTAGTCCTGGGCAGTGACGTGCGGTGAGGTAAATTCCTGGGGAGGTACTGGCTAAACTCGCTAACTGCACAGCGGGTACTCCTCAGCTGCTAGTCACACTCCCCATACCAGCACAGCTAGTTCTACAGCATACCTACGGACTGTCCCGATTTTGGCGGGACAGTCCCGTTTTTCACGGTCTGTCCCACTGTCCCACCCGCGGGTTGCAGTGTCCTGTGGTGGGGAGGGGGGGGGGAGTTGGGAGATCCCCCTGTCACCCGCTGCTCTGAGCAGAGCAGTGGTGAATAGATGCTGTGCGCATGTGCACAGCGTCAGTAACGGCTCTTGCCACGGCAAGCAGGCTTTTTGCCCGGGGTGCCGCTACCCTGAGGGCGCCGCCGCCGTGACAAGAGCCGCTACTGATCCACCCTCCCTCCCCGCTCCCCGGCTGCAGCGAGCGCCGCATCGCTCACTGACGCTACAGGTCAAAATTGACCCCTAGTGTCAGTGCGGCGCTGCTATGGGAGAGACATCATGACATCTCTCCCATAGGGAAGAGCAGACGCCCGGAGACAGCGGCAGCAGCGGTCCGGAAGCAGGAGCGAGGCTCGTAAGTATTTTTTTTTTTTAGGGTTTCAAAGCTGCGCTACTACAGGAGGCACATACTGGGGGCACTACTACAGGGGGCACATACAGGGGGCACAGCTACAAGGGGCACAGCTACTGGAGGCAGATCTACAGGGGGCACCTACTGGGGGCACTGCTACAGGGGGAACAGCTACAGGGGGAACAGCTACTGGGGGAAAATTAACTGGGGGGCACAAGTACAGGGGGCACAACTACTGGGGGCACAGCTACAGGGGGCAAATCAACTGGGGGGCACAACTATTTGGGGCAAATCTGGGGGCACAGCTACTGGGGGCATAACTGTGGCCACGACCCTCCCCTATGAAGCCCTATTTTTCGTGAACTGTTTTGCCGGGGAGGGAGGTCACCAGTGGAAACTTTCGCACTGGGCGCCACAAGGTGTAGACCCGGCCCTGCATAGTGTCTATTCTCGGCAGGGGTGTGGTATGTGAGACCGCTGGTCAGCATACCGACACTGGAAGCCTGGCAGCGGAATGCCATGCGGGTGGGGTTCAAGAGCAACAATCCCCTTGTGGGCTCGCTCGACATGCTGCGGGCTCGGTGATGACCTGCGGTAGCCACAGTTTCTATTCCCACTCTATGGATGTTGTGGACACCCACGAGTGGAAATAGTCCCTGTTGGTCGGCATGCCGACCGTCGGGATTGTGAGGGGGCGGGATGTAGGGGGCGGTCCCCCCGAGATGTAGAGGGAAGGCGGACTCCTGACCGCTGGTCACATAACTACCCCCCTCTCAGTGCCGTAACTAGACATTTTAGTGCTGTGTGCAAGAAACGGCATCGGCGTCCCCCCCTTAATGCAAACCGGCGGTAGTGCGCGCCGTAGGTGTGCGTAAAAAATATAGGGGCATGGCTTCACGGGAAAGGGGTGTGACCACAAAATAATACCAATTCATACTACAGTGCACAGTAGTCTCCATTATTCAAATTACGTCACACAGTAGCGCCACTACACCAGGTAGAGCCCCTTTTACACCTTATGGCAGACAGCGGCTCCTTTTTTACACATTACGGCGACAGCGTCTCCTTTTTTACACATTACGGCAGAGAGCGTCCCCTTTTTTACACATTACGGCAGACAGCGTCTCCTTTTTTACACATTACGGCAGACAGCGTCCCCTTTTTACACATTATGGCAGACAGCGTCCCCATTTTTACACATTACGGCAGACAGCGTCCCCTTTTTACACATTACGGCAGACAGCTTCCCCTTTTTACACATTACGGCAGACAGCGTCCCCTTTTTACACGTTACGGCAGACAGCGTCTCCTTTTTTATACATTATGGCAGAGAGCGTCCCCCTTTTACACATCACAGCAGACAGCGTCCACCTTTTACACGTTACGGCAGAGAGCGTCCCCCTTTTACACATTACAGCAGACAGCGTCCACCTTTTACATGTTACGGCAGATAGCGTCCCCTTTTACACATTACAGCACACAGAGTCCCCCTTTAACACAGTACGTCAGGCAGATTCCCCCTAACACACACCCCCTCCTACCCTTAGGGTGTAGTGTAGTGTAGTGTAGTGTAGTGAAGTGTAGTGTAATATAGTGTAGTGTAGTATAGTGTAGTCACTCATGTGCTGTTGCGGGCGGCAGCGGCTTCACCGGGACACGGGCGGGCAGGTGGCGGCTTCAGCAGCAGGAGTCTTGTGGGCGGCAGCGGCTTCTGAATTGCAGGGGAGGGGGGCCGGGCTGCCGCTGGCCCATTGAGAAGCCTGCCTGTCACACAGACGCCGCAGCGGCTTGAAAACTTCCTCTGAACTTGAAGCCGCCCGCCCCGCCTGTGTCCAGCTGAAGCCGGCGGCTTAAGCTGGACACAGGCGGGCGGGCGGGCGACGGTGGCTTCGAGTTCAGAAGAAGTTGCGGAACACAGGTGGGTGGGTGGTGGCAGCTTCAGTGGGACACGGTTGTGTCCAGGCGGGCGTGCGGTGGCTTCAGAGGGACACGGGCGGGTGGCGCCGCCGTCAGCGGGACACAGGTGGCGCCGCCTTCAGCAGTCTGGGCTCGGAGCAAGCAGGTGTGATGCCCGATGGTGCACCCTGCATTTGCGCTGTGGGCAAGGCATCATCGGCACACACCTTGTTACGGCTCTGCCCCCCTCCCCCCCGTAGAGAGGGACAGGGGGCATGGCCAGCAGCTCACTGAGCGCTGTTCATGCCCCCATAATCACAAAAATGGAGGCGTGGCTTGCAGCCACGGCACTTGCCGCGAAGCTACGCCCCCTCATCGATAGGCCCTGCCCCCTAAAAATCGGGCCCTTGAAGAAATGGGAGGTATTAAATGAGGCCTTGCACTCACCTGGCAGCAGTACACATCAGTATGTCTGCATCCAGAGCGAGGAGATTCACCACTCTGCACTTCCCTTCATCTCTCCACTGAGCGCCCACAAGCAGAAAGACACCAGCAGCTGCAGGGAGCTGTCAGTGGCCGGAGAGGGGGTAGGGCACTTAAGCTGCTGCAAGCCCTGCTGATCTGGAGGAGGTGAGGAGCTGCAGAAGCTCCGTGGTTGAGCTGTGTCCACAGGCAGAAGCGGCTGGTGAGTGACTGTCACGCTCCCACCTGAAGGGACTGCTGTCTGTCGGTACTTAAAATGTGGCCGCCCTGGGGGAATCGCATCTGACACTCTGCCCACCCGGCTCAGTCCACCCCTGCCATTGTCCAATCACGTCTGCCTGATAGACAGGGGTGTGCCTTGATGTCAGCTGAAGGCACAGCCCCCTGTCAATGAGGCAGACGTTCTAGTGACGCTTTTCATTCATTTTTCTATGGGCTTTTCCAGCCCGCAGCTTGGCCCCGCCCCCTTCCACCCCCCACTTCAGCGTCTTTATTATTGTCAGTGGGAGGCAGCGCTCTCGCTGCCTCCCACATAGCTTTGGCTGCATTTTCATTCTGAAAATGATTACAATAATACAAAGTAGGATCTTTGTATTATATTAATCATTATGACAGGGGAGGCACTGCCTCCCCTGCCTCCCCTGACTGCACGTCCCTGGTCCCGGGGTACTGCCGTATAAGTCCACCAATTGACGATTTTTTTTTAAGTGACTGGAGCGTGCTGGAGATGCTGTCAGTGGACCGAACAATTGCGGCCCACTCTTGACATTCAGCCACTGCGTGACACTACTAGATGGGCCAGGTGGTTGTGTCGCTTAGCTTAGGCCTACAGAAACCTCGGTGCACCTTTTTTTCCTTCTTTGCATCATGTGCTGTTAGGGGCCTTTTTTTGATATCTGCCCTCCTGTCTGACACTGCAGTGCCACTCCTAGATGGGCCAGGTGTTTGTGCCGGCCACTTGGGTCGCTTAGCTTAGTCATCCAGCGACCTCAGTACAAATTTTAGGACTAAAAATAATATTGTGAGGTGTTCAGAATAGACTGGAAATGAGTGGAAATTATGGTTATTGAGGTTAATAATACTATGGGATCAAAATGACCCCCAAATTCTATGATTTAAGCTGTTTTTGAGGGTTTATTGATTTAAAAAAAAACAACACAGAAATCCAAAACGCACCCGAATCCGCCAAAAATTTAAAAGGGAGGTTTTGCCAAAACACGTCCGAATCCAAAACACGACCGCGGAACCAAAACCAAAACACAAAACCCGAAAAATGCCCGCTGCACATCTCTAATATATATATATATATATATATATATATAATATATATATATATATATATATATATATAAAGTATAGATATAGATATATTATTTAAAAAAGGGATTGCTGGCCACACAGGTGTATGTGTGTATGTATGTATGTATGTATGTATATATATATATATATATATATATATATACAGGTTGAGTATCCCATATCCAAATATTCCGAAATACGGAATATTCCGAAATACGGACTTTTTTGAGTGAGAGTGAGATAGTGAAACTTTTGTTTTTTGATGACTCAATGTACACAAACTTTGTTTAATACACAAAGTTATTAAAAATATTGTATTAAATGACCTTCAGGCTGTGTATAAGGTGTATATGAAACATAAATGAATTGTGTGAATGTACACACACTTTGTTTAATGTACAAAGTTATAAAAAATATTGGCTAATATGACCTTCAGGCTGTGTGTATAAGGTGTGTATGAAACATAAATGCATTCTGTGCTTAGATTTAGGCCCCATCACCATGATATCTCATTATGGTATGCAATTATTCCAAAATACGGAAAAATCCGATATCCAAAATACCTCTGGTCCCAAGCATTTTGGATAAGGGATACTCAACCTGTATATATATACACATATACAATATTCAGCAGCACTCAGGGATGCAAAGTAAAGTATGACATAACATGGTACTAGAGATACACATACAGATGGGATCCGTTCAGGTTTAGGATGTGGATGTGTCCTAGATTTAGGATGTGGAGAGGGGGGTGATTATTTGGATGCAATGGGGGCACTGTACTGGAGAGGATCTGGTGAGGGGGACCTGCTCAGGGCCAGGGAAGTGGATACCTAGCAACAGTGTCATAACTAGACATTTTAGCGATGTGTGCAAGAAACGGCCTCACTGCCCCCCCTTTATGCAAAATAGGGGCAGTGCGCGCCGTAGACGCGTGCAAAGGATATAGGGGCGTGGCTTCATGGGGTAGGGGTGTGGCCACAAAATAATACCAATTCATATTACGGTGTACAGTAGTCTCCATTATTCATATTACATCGCACAGTAGCGCCACTACACCAGGTAGAGCCCTTTTTACATATTACGGCAAACAGCATCCCTTTTTACACATTACGGCAGACAGAGTCCACCTTTTACCCATTACGGCAGACAGCGTCCCCCTTTTACACATTACGGCAGAGTCCCCTCTTTTACACATTATGGTAGACATTCCCCCTTTTTTACACATTACGACAAACAGTCCCCCTTTTTACACATTACTGCAGACAGCGTCCCCTTTTTACACATTACGGCAGACAGCATCCCCTTTTTACACATTACGGCAGGCAGCGTCCCCTTTTTACACATTACGGCAGACAGTCCCCGTTTTTACACTTTTACGACAGACTGCGTCCCCTTTTTTACACATTACGGTAGACTAAGTCCCCTTTTTACACATTACGGCCAGCCTATGTGGAAGGAGAGGGACAGCTGCAGCTGCGCCTCCATCAATTACATTGCACTGCTGTGGCTACCGAGTCCCCCTCCCTCCTCCTCCTTTTCCCCGTAGCTACATCCCTGTGCTCTCCTCCTCTCCTCTTCGGCGTCCCGAAGCACATAGCGGCAGGCGGCATGTGATGAGTCAGTTTGACTCATTACATGCCACTGGCTTTGGACCCCTTCACAGCGGCGGGCCCCACTGCAAGGCAACGCTTGCACTGGTGGTAGTTCCGCCACTGATTAAGGCACACAGCTGACATTAGAAACACACTCCAAAAACCGCCATGACATGCCGGCGTTTTAACAACCGCTCCCCGTTAACAGCATGTTAACACCCCCAAATGGTCACTTTATTTTGCAAAGGAGTCCTCATTATGCATGGGTTTGCAGCGGCACCTTGCACAATGTGAATGCAACACATACGCAGTCTGGCGATGATCGCTCCATTGCAACATTGGAACATCAGCTTTGCATACTTCTCTGAATCAGGCCCAATGTGCTAACAACATTTGAGGATGGCATTACACCAGCAGGCAAGATCTGCAAAGCGATCTTGTTTAATACTATACCCATAGAAAACTATGGGATGGCTAGAAGCCGGCAGACAGAAAGCTGGAGATTTCTCCAATACAGTAGTTTCCCCATATTTTAAGGGCACAATTAATTATAAATATGCCCCTTGAAAATAAAAATTAACAAAACTGGAAGATGTTATGTTAAAAGAATGACGATGTAATGTGTAGAGCTTTTTATAGCAGCACCGAAACAATGTAATTCAAAAGAAAAATATAAATTCTGTTTTTCAAATGTGAACTACAGATAAGAAATGGATTAAAATCATGTAGGTGTGAGATTAGATTTTTCAGTGGTTTAATGCCATTACTTGGTTTGCCACCTAGGGCCTGATTCAAAGGTGCACACAGTCGCATGCACGACTGTGATTTTATTTGCAGCTGAAAATATGCTGATTCAACGGCCATCTTAAATATGCGGATTCAATGGCCATCTTGTGCACAGAAATGCCCACTGTCGGGGTCTCACATCTGCCAGTTACTGTTCATACTGTACAAAAGCAGAAACATCAAGAACATTGGGCACACCTTGGTTGCAGCATTGGACCTTTGAGCAACCCAATGCTGTCTCAGAATGAGCATCTCTCCTAAGGTGCTGTTTTGTTTTTTTGCTCAGTATGAACTTGCAGTGGCTGATTAGGACATGCCCAGAAAACAGGCAAACATGCCAGCTATGTTTTGTATCAAGCCTTCGGACCAGCGCCCTTTTCATAACATGGGTTATCACCATCAATGGTGAAGCATTAGTGCCGGACCATCGATGTTGGGGGAAGGGGCACTTGCTGCCATCAGTCATAGACCTTCGAAGGTTGCAAAATCATCAATGCTCGATGTCCATCTCTAATGTGAATGTAAACCAATTACCCATACCCACTTGAATTTGCAGCTGCACCTGAGATAGGGCGATTATTTGTTTAAGCAGCAGCATTTTTTGGATGTTGCGTACAGTATTTAATTTTCTTGTGTTCACAAAAAGTGACACATTGAAGTCAATGGTTTAACTTTTATTGATGCCCTCCTTCCAGGCCACAAGTGCAAGCGCTACTTGCGATCACAGATCAAATGTGATTAAGCTTGCCATGTGAAGTTACTGTAATATCATTTTCCTAACACCAGTGGGTAGCTATTAATTCAATATCAAAATAAAACCTACAGTATGCATCTAATACAATATTGTATAGTCACACACTGCTCTTACTAACACAGAATATCTGATAACAGAAATATTCTTCAAATGTTAGGTTCTGTTTGTCATTATTTAAATGGTGAGAGCTTTTCTTGGTGATTGAACAGCTAAGCGTTCAGACAGTGTAAAGCATAACAGGATATTTTGATCACTAGCTGTGACATATACAGTACACAACACACACACTCAATAAACCAGAAGCATTCAAGCATTTACATACACATCACATACTTGTTAACAGGACGACTGATTTATCAGCTACCGTTCTATGAGTATTGACAATCCTTGTAGAGATCACACCCATAACAACTGCACCAATTCATCCCTCACACTGATTGTTCTTTCAACCCAATCTCATATTCGTTGTTTGCCTATTTTTCTCCCTCTGCTTTTCTTGTTTTTCCTAAAGCCTTTTTCCCACCTCCCTGTTTTCCCATCTCCCTTCACACCAGCAAAAATTAATTCCCCCTCCCTCTGTCTGACTCTTTCCCTGTATGCCCTGAATGAATGAATCCTTCCTCCATCTCTTTCTAATACTCTCCTCCCCTTTTTTGTGTCTATTCATCTCTCTCACCTCCCTCTCATCTGCACTGACTATTATTCTATCCATAAGACAGAGTACTAACTGGACCCCCTACCTGGCTTCAGTCATCAAACAGGTAATAATATGCGTACATAAAATATCACTTATCTTGGTTTGTATACAGATATACATACTGTATATATGTGTGTATGTATATATATATATATATATATTTAAAATTTAGAGTTTTGTGCTAATGTATTATATATGTATGTATGTATGTATGTATGCATGCAGGAAAATGCTTTTTTTTCTGTTCAGATGTAATTGATATTTGTTCCATATTGCAGTGTATCTGCATTCTGTCTTTGCAGACTATTTTGTATGCTGGGGGCATATTTGAGGAGGTATCATTTAACCCCTTAATGTCCACATAGCACACAGTGCAATTAGACGCTGTGGAGAATTCATATTGGAAGAGGTTCTGACAGGAGCCCTCAGGAATTTAGCAGCTGGATTACTGCTACCAGTTGTTAAGCAGCAATGAGGCACTGAGAACCTGCTTTCCAGAATGCAGATGTTATATGAGCAATAAAGCATTCAGCTGAATTACTGCAAGGAGATGTTACGGACAAAAATGCACTTGGCTGCTGCAGAGCTATGACCAGGGTTATTTAGGAGTTATATACAGCAAGACATATTGCAGGGGCAGTGTGAATTATTACAGCAGGTGCAGTAGCAGTGTGAATTATTACAGCATTATTCTAGATATTCACGTAAACTGTCACATTTTTTATTATTATTATTACGATTATTATTATTATTATTATTATTATTATTATTATTATTTTTACTACTATTACTACTACTACTACTACTACTACTACTACTACTACTACTACACAGATAGTATACATGAACAAGAATACATTATTCCCTGTAGATTTAGGGGCCTATTCATCAAAGCCCCTTATGCCTTAAAATCTGTACTAGAGCAATATTTAGAATCACTGTGATTCAACAATACTTGTAATGCAAAAGATATCAGATATATCTCCTCTGGTAACTAGAGAAATGTAACACGCTGCAAAACACTTATTAGCTTTTTGGAGCTTACTTCTAATCAGAGCCGTAACTAGACTTTTTGGTGCCCTTTGCCAGAGAGAGGATTATGGCCCCCTATTTTTCTAATAGGGACATAAGGCGCATGCCCCTTGGGGAAGGGGCATGACAAGATTGATCCCAGGGAAAGCCCATGCTGTGATGGCCCTTCCCACATTAGATTGATAGATAGATAGATAGATAGATAGATAGATAGATAGATAGATAGATAGATAGATAGATAGATAGATAGATAGATATAGGACGGCACTCAGAGGATTTTTCAAAAGAATTATGTATTCAAAAATATTGACTAAATATTACATCAACGTTTCGGTGCAAACCGCACCGTCATCAGGATGTATCTTAAACGTACATAAAAAGTGACACAATATATACAGTATATATATATGTCTCCTTGGCGGTGAACTACAAGTATATGTTTGGCTGTTACAAAGGATAACTTCTAGTGTGTGCGATTGGATTCTAATTTATTGAATCAACTGACTTGCCATGTTTTATCCAGTTGTTTATTAAAATTGTGAGCCATACAGTTCAAGATACCTATAGCCCATTATCTGGGTGTAGTCACCTCTAAAGTCGGAGGACTATTGACACTTGGTTTTGTTTTTGGGTGTAATTTTGGCCCTCTATAGGGTGAACGTTTACCCTTTATCCTTTTAAAGTATTTAAGAATCCAATTAACAACTGTACATTTGTTAAAGATTTATTTAGCAAAACCCTCAACCTATTTGGATCCACTTGATATGTAAAGTCTAAGAATGTGGTAATCTTCTGAAGTCACCTACCCCTGAAGGAGTTCAACCGGACGAAACGCGTAGGCTTTATCATAATTCAGTCACAACCAATCCACCTTTTTAACCACCCTAGAGCTCACACCTTTAAGGTGAGGGTGATATCCTGTTTACCAACTAGCGTGTGGTGTGTTTATACAAATTATTGTTATATATTTTATATGTCGGCATATCCATGTTTTTAGAGGATTCTTGTTATGTCTGAACATCTTCAAAATAATCAATGAAATCATTTTATTTAATCAATCCAATCTTTGTTGGGTGATACATTTCTTGGTGAGAGGGTATACTTTCAGGCCACAGTTGGGGAGTCACCAAAAAGCCAAAGATTCTGAGAAGGCTTCTGAATGAAGAATCTGAATTGGGAATTCCACAATCAACAAATATATATTTAGCGCACTCTGGACTATATATATATAATACACACACATTTATAGACCACTGCAAGAAAATGGATTTGAACACAAATCTTCTTTATACCACATTGATGCACTCAACTTGAGAGCTCCTTGTTATTCAGTTACAATACTCATTATTAAATAACTCAATTCAATATGCTGCCGTACCCAGGATTCAAACCTATAACCTGTTGAATTCTAGTCAAAAATCCTACTCATCAAGCTATTTGATACTGCATAAAAACTATAAACACTGTATGAATGCAATCAGCATTGCTATTGAGCAGATCTATGTAGTGTGCAGCCACACATCCAATCTCTTGCAACCCCACACTACATAGATTTGCTCAGCTGCAATGCTGATAATTTTTTTTCACAAAGTACAAGGTAAGCTTCAAATAGTTAGAATTCTCTAACTTAGAATTATCTACTTTTCTATGCAAGGGCAGATAGCTCAATTAATAGATTGTCTGACTGTAATGCCACAGGCAATGTGTTAGAATCCCAGGTATGTCAGCATCTTGAAATGTAATAAAGGGCAGTGTGACTGGATACCAATTAAATCTCAAGTTGTGTTCATGAATGTTGTTTAGGTATTAGCGACAGAAGGGGTCAGCGTAGGAGACAGGGGAAGTCAGAAGTCAGAAGATGCTGGGCTTCAGAAAGGGGAGAAGCTGCAAGTGTAAGTAATTAAAACAGATAATTGACAAGTGCTGCCAACAGTGCCCCTATCCAGCAGAGCTATATGCGGTGCCCACTCCGCACATGCCTAGTTACGGCCCTGCCTCTAATATCTCACACAATCTAAAAGTGGTGTCAGGACTGCCATAAGAAATTTGGGATGGACATTGATGGTGAATGTTGGCTTACCATTAATGATTTTCTTTTGATGGTAGTGTTTTAACCATTCAATGATAGCATTCTGATGTTTGCCGCCACTGAATGGTAGTGATGCAGTGGTGTTTCGATGGTTACCTTTTTTGTAAAATATGCTGACAGCTGTACCGTCCATGGCTTCAGCTCTCTGCATCGGACATCTTGATCATTAAAGGCTGTTTCTGTCTGCCTCTAATGATCAATATGTGTGTAGGGACAGAACAGGTCATGTCTTTGCCTGCTCCGGGCCCCGCCCCTGTCCCGTCCCCCCAGTCCTGTCCCCTATCCCTGCCCCAGTCCTGTCCCCTGCCATCCGCACTACAAAGGTATTGCACATGCGCAAATCATTTGAGTAGTTTTTTTCCATCAAATACTTTGATGCAATTGTTAGTTACCATCACATTGAATGTTTAGATGGTAGAAGCTCAGCCATCATTTCATGGTGGGCTTCCCATCCAACCTGATGGAGCTTGAGAGGTGCTGCAAAGAGGAATGGGCGAAACAGGCCAAAGATAGGTGTGTCAAGTTCGTTTCATCAAATTCAAAAAGACTTGATGCTGTAATTGCTGTCAAAGGTGCATCAACAAAGTATTGAGTAAAGGCTGTGAATACTTATGCACATGTGATTTCTTAGTTTTTTTATTTTTAATACATTTGCAAAAATCTAAAAAAATTTTTTTTTAAAGTTGTCATTATGGGGTATTGTGTGCAGAATTTTGAGGGGAAAAATGAATTTGTTCCATTTTGGAATAAGGCTGTAACATAACAAAATATGCAAAAAGTGAAGCGCTGTGAATAGTTTCTGGATGCACTGTATGCCCCATAGTATTTCTGCAAGGGCTGTGAAGGTACAATAGAGAATAACTGACAAACAAATGTTTTTACAGTGGAAGTCAGAGATTATTGAACATATAAATGTGAATGCCTTGATCAAATTAATTAAAACAGTGATATATTAAAAATATGTACGTATAATGAAAGATAAAATATTGATATGAAAAAGTATTTAAAGGCAAATGTTGAGGGTAATGAAAATAGGGAAAAGGAAGATAAGGAGAAGGTGAGGGGGGTGTGGGATAGGAGTAAACCAAATAGCGGACTTCAATTATAAGATGAAGCTAGATAGTTGTCAGAGGAGGTTCAGCCTCATAGTGAATTGTCCATGGGGTCCAAACTTTGACACAGTGATCTAGGGTATTATGTATGATTGAAGTAACATGTTCCATCCTGTAGGTAGACCAGATAGCATTGATGGTGGCGGTCATTGAAGGTGGTGTCGTCATCTTTCAACGTGTTGCAATTTGACATTTGGCTGTGTTTAAAATGTGTTTGACTAGCTTGTATTGCAGGTTTAGGACATTAGGGATGGATGTGAGAGTAGAATATATAGAGACGATTTAAGAATTTGTACTGTATACCAACTTTAGCTTTAATTAATTTATAGACTTTCAGCCAGTATTGCTGAATATGAGGGCATGTCTATCATTTATGCAGCAGAGTTCCCCTAGTGACCACGGTATTCGGTCTCTAGGTTGTGTTATGATTCCAGCACTCTGGTCTGAGGAGATCTTATTGCAAGGACCGGAGCACTGGAACGTAATGCTGGGAAAGGGGAATGGAAAGGGAATAGCCCCTGGCGCCCTATCTCCGTTGTCTCGCCCGTGCTGTCAGTACACTCTTGCGAGACTATGGTTGCTTGAGCCCATGGCAGCCGCATTTGAGGGGCGGATTACGTCTGCCCAACTTCGATGCCCCCTCAGGTCTTAATGAGAGACAAAGAGTGTACCGAGACAGGGTGATAACAAGGGGCCCTCTTACTGAAACAAAAAAAAG
The DNA here is from genome assembly GCF_028390025.1 of Pseudophryne corroboree. Classification (NCBI taxonomy): domain Eukaryota; kingdom Metazoa; phylum Chordata; class Amphibia; order Anura; family Myobatrachidae; genus Pseudophryne; species Pseudophryne corroboree. The sequence continues at coordinate 143,228,192 of NC_086451.1, read as the reverse complement.
CCAGGGGCTACTAACTAGCCTAAAACTAAATGTATGTGCGGTTTGCCGCCAAAGGAAAAGAACAACAAAGGAAATGCTGACCACACGCCCACACAATACTTTTGTGTACCGGCGGTGACAGCATAAGCAGAACCCTCTGCAAAACATCAGTGACAGAAATAATTAATGATGAGCGGATTCGGTTTTACTCGGTTTTACTCGGTTCTCAAAACCGAATCTTATTGGCTATCCAAAACACGTGACATCAGTGAGCCAATAAGATTCGGTTTTGAGAACCGAGTAAAACCGAGTAAAACCGAATCCGCTCATCACTAGAAATAATAATGGAATACAGCGGCCTAGGCCGACAGACGCGGCAGAGCCGCTACTCACGGAACCGGTACGAATACTGACAAACGGACAGGAACTCCCAATGCTGCTGACACAGACTCTAAGAACTGGAGGACAGGCAGAATCCCAAACGAAAGACCGGTGGACACCAAGAAGCCAGAAACTTGACCAGGCACAGGCAAAGGCACTGGACCTCAGGACAGGAACGCCTCACGGCAGGACACGGGATCAGACATAGGAATCGACACAGGGACTGACACAGGAATCCACACAGGAAGCTCAGGAACTAGCAGGAACCAAGCTCAGAACTCAACAGACTGGATACCCAGAAATATCACCAGCATCTGTGAATTGCAGTCAGCCAGCATATAACAGAGAGGCCTAATTAATAATCTCATGCAGCTGCCCTGTTGCATGACTACAAACTGACAAGATGCAATTAGCAGCCAGGTGAGGCTGAACACATGGGAACAAGCTGCAATTACACAGACTCACCAGCGGCAGCAGACAAGAGTATTCTAAAATAGAGCAACAGGAAATCCTGGCATGCAAGACAACTTTATAAACATAAAATAGGAATGAACAACTACCTGTGGTTCATAACAGTATCCCCTCCTTAAGGGTGAGCTCCGAGCACCCCATGACACCCACGGGGAACATGAACAGAAGTATAACATAAAATACATAACCAAAATGCAAAAATGGAAATGAGCCACAGCCGTGGCTCATAACAGGTTGACAGTAACTAGGTCGACAATATCTAGGTCGACCACTATTGGTCAACAGTAACTAGGTTGACAGGGTTTCTGGGACGACAGGGTCTCTAGGTCGACATGTTCTAGGTCAACAGGTCAAAAGGTTGATATGAATTTTTCATAATTTTTTTCTTTTTTTGAACCTTTACATACTTAACGGTCCACATGGACTATGATTGGAACGGTAACCTGTGCCGAGTGAAGCAGTAGCAGAGCGAGGCACCTTGCCCGAAGCACGGCAAGCGAAGCGAACCATGCAAGGGGACACGGTGCACTGAATGGGGTTCCCGGTCACCCTACGAAGAAAACAACACCAATTTTAAAAAAAAAACTCATGTCAACCTTTTGAACTGTCGACCTAGAGACCATGTCGACCTAGTTACTGTCGACCAATAGTGGTCGACCTAGACACTGTCGACCTAGTTACTATCTACCTTCCATACCACACCTGGTGACCACACAGTTTCCAACACAACTCGGAAGATGCGGGATACATTGAGTGCAGGCCGGTGGGTACCAGGTACCAGTCATAATACAGATTGTAAGAGTTTTCTTTAATGCATACCGGGATTTAATTTTTGGTGATTTCCAGGATAATTATAGACCACTCCTTGGGAGTTTGAGTCTCAATCACCTCACGTTTCCATGTCAGCTCGTGTGCTTCCTTCTAAGGTTGGTTAAAGAAGGAGAGTATAGGCCCTTTAAAGGACAATGTGGGAGTCTTAATCAAAGACGATAAGGACATAGCGGAAAAATTGAATTTGTTTTGTGCATCAGTATTCACAATAGAGGACCAGATGGCGGGATTAACAGATAACCTCAGAAATGATAATCTCCCATTACTAACTGCTTTTTGAAGTGAGGAAGTAGTCTGTGACCTATTAAAAAAAAATCACCTGGTCCTGACGGAATTCACCAAAGAGTTCTCATGGAGCTACACTCCGAATTAGCTAGACCCATATATTTGATTTCCATTGACTCACTTACATCAGTCATGGTTCCAAAAGATTGGTGTATAGCGGAAGTAGTGCTGATATTCAAAAAGGGAAGTAAATCTGAAACGGGTAACTATAGACCAGTTAGTCTTACATCTATAGTGGGGAAAGTACTGGAAGGTATTTTAAGGGATAGTATATAGATGTTCCTTGAAGCCAATAAGGTTATTAATAGAAAACAACATGGATTCGTGAAGGATAGATCATGTCAATCAAACTTACTTGGCTTTTATGAAACAGCGTGAACCTAGATCAGGGTAAGAAGGTGGATGTAATCTTTTTAGACTTTGCTAAAGCTTTCGACACAGTACCCTACATGAAACTTATCTATAAGTTACAAGAACTGGGGCTAGGGAGCACAATATGCGCTTGGGTTAGAAATTGGTTAGATAATAGGGAGCAGTGAGTTGTGGTTAATAAAACTTCTTCAAATTGGACTGAAGTACTTAGTGGTGTGCCACAAGGGTCTGTACTAGGTCCATACTGTTTAACATTTTCATAAATGATCTAGCAGTAGGTCTAGAGAGCATGGTGTCAATTTTTGTAGACAATACTAAAGTGTGTAAGGTTATAAATTCGGTGGGGGATGCTGAGTGTTTTCAGAACGATTTATTTAAACTGGAAGCATGGGCAGCCAAATGGAGAATGAGGTTCAATACAGACAAGTGTAAGGTAATGCACTTTGGTAGCAAAGAAAAAAATACCACCTACACACTAAATTGGGTAGAATTAGTGGATTATTTACTGGAAAAAGACTAAGGTGTTCACATAGATAACAAACTTAGCAGCAGTACCCAAAGTAGTAATGCAGCAAAAAAGGCGAACATGGTATTAGCATACATTAAGCGGGGAATTGATGCAAGGGATGAGAGTGTTATACTTCCATTATACAAATCACTAGTGAGGAGTTTTGGCCACATCTTGAATACTGTGCACAATTTTGGGCACCATACTACAAAAATGATATTCTGGAACTAGAAAAGGTTCAGAGGCGGACGACCAAACTGATTAAGGGGATGGACACGCTGGAATATGAGGAAAGGCTTGCTAGGCTGGTCATGTTTACATTGGCAAAGAGAAGATTAAGAGGGATAAACAAAAGAATTTGAAACCGCACTAGACCTGTGGAAAGTAGCCACAGAAAATTTCAACTCGCTAGGAGTTACTCAATATTGTCTAGACCAACATAAAGGCTCAATTTGTGTAATACCTATGGCACTGGGTTGGTGGTGCTCCCGTGAAATTAGTTCAACAAACTGAAAAGGAGGTAGACCTGCAAGAGAGCAGGACAAAAGCAGACTAAAAGTCTGACCCGGGACACACTTTTTATATCTATAGATTAAAATTTAACTTTTATTATCACTTAATAAAACTGTAAATTGCACAAAATCACTAGGTAATAGTATAAAACAAAATCAATGCATGCATAAGTATCAGGTCATAAGACCATTCATAGAAAAATAATTAAGAATGACTACTAATTAATGTGGCAGACCTTTATCTGCCATGAGCGACAATATTGATCAGTAATAATGCTCTGAGTTTTCATGTGGTAAGGGTACTCATAGCACGTATCAGTGATATCATATGTAAGTATGCTGTTTTACCACAAAACTTAACCAGCACCGAAATTTAAATTATACTCTCTCCCACGGTTTATAACCAATTACCACAATAGTAAGGAGAGTGGACTTCCCTGTACGCGACTTTAAACCCCCAGTTATGATTTCAAAAACCAACCATACACAATTCCTATGTACACCATATCATGAGTAAAGGTGAGTTGAAAGCTATATACTTCCAACCCCAATTGTGAATAGATAGCGCCGTAGGCCTCCGCTTTGGAGAGTGTAGCTCTACAAAAAATGATGCACAATTTGTCATTTGTGTAGAGTTTGTATGTACATCAGAACATCATTCAGAATTCATATTCATCTGTATAATATACTGTGAATAAATAGAGAGTGCTATGTATTGGTATTACACAAATTCATTCAGAATTCACATCAAACTATATACCACAATATAAATAATGGATACCATTATATGTCATTCATAATTAATTTAATCACAGTGTGGAGTTAGAAGGTGCAACATATCGTTGATTTCAGTTCACAATTCATATCGATCAATAACCCACCATATGAAAAAAGGGGGATGGCATTGCATGTTGTTCATACTTATTTTCATCACTGTGTGGAGTTTGTATGTGCTTCAAACCACAACTAAAAATGAAAAAACAGGTGCTTTCTTCATGGAGAATAACCCTCAATGGGAAATAGTACACAGTTTTGAATACCCTATATCAATGTTTTAGATTCAGCATTGGAATGATTCTCGAGATGTTTTCTTGAATAAGATAGAAAAGAATACCGGAGTATTGGAAGGTGCAGACCTTCTGCTGTCTCAAACATCTGCTTAAAGCATCGAATGTCAGGATGAGAGGGGCCTGCCTCCTTCGCCCCGGTATTGAATGGGAGAAATAGAGGTACCCACTTCTGCTTTTCCAATTTTGCTGCTCAGAGCCCTCTGTTGCTAAAGCATTGCAGAGTAGCCGGGCTGCTGGAATGAGAGAGTGCGTACATGGAAAGGAAATCACACAGTTATCCAATTAAGATGAAGAGAAGAATTAGTACCGAGGTACTTGAAGGGTTGGACCTTCTGCTTTCCCAATATCTGCTACCAGCATCGAATTTCGGGATGAGAGGGGCCCGTTCCCTTCACCTCGGTATGAAAGAAGACAAGTAGATGCATCACTTCTGCTTTTCCAATATTGCTGCTCAGAGCCCTCTGTTGCTACGTGGCATTGCAGAGTAGCCCGGCTGCTGGAATGAGAGAGTGAGTACCTATATATATAGGAGATGGTCAGGGAACTGTATATGATGGTAATAATTCCACAAGTCTCTCTATGTTTAGATATAGGGAATTCACTAATAAACCGTGTTCATACCGCTAAATTGTGGAATTTGACACAGAAAATATATTGTGAATAGATTTATCTGAAGATATATGGTACCTGTAGTGCACCAATCTAAAATTAGCTGTTTGCTGCAATGCTCCCATCCAGTATTTATATCTATCACATATTACCTATGCTCAGATATAGGACACAAAATGGAGTCTAACATGAGGTCTGTTCTGTATCCACATAAATATGATGTGTGGTAATCTGAAGATATATAGTACTTTTAGTGCACCAATCTAAAATTGGCTGTTAGCTGCAATCCTCCCGTGCAGTATTTATATCTATCACATATTACCTATACTCGGATATAGAACATAAAATGGAGTCTAACATGAGGTCTGTTTCTGTAACCACATCAATATAATATGTGGTATAAATGTGGTACATCAGACTATAATTACTGCTGACTATATAGCTATCATACAGTGTCTGGCACTACTTATCTGTAGGTAGAGGAGCTGGTGTGGTACAGATAACAGATGTCTGATGGTCCGCGCGCACTGGGAAGCTGCCGTCGTCCAGGGTCCGCGACCGGAAGTCTGACCCGGCTTACCGGAACCAGAAGTAGACGTACGCTTCGCTCATAGAACTTGGTCACTTGGTCGAGTGACCAAGCTCTATGAGCAAAATGTACGTCTACTTCCAGTTCCGGTAAGCCGGGTCAGACTTCCGGTCGCGGACCCTGGACGCCGGCGGCTTCCCAGTGCACGCGGACCATCAGACATCTGTTATCTGTACCACACCAGCTCCTCTACCTACAGATAAGTAGTGCCAGACACTGTATGATAGCTATATAGTCAGCAGTAATTATAGTCTGGTGTACCACATTTATACCACATATTATATTGATGTGGTTACAGAAACAGACCTCATGTTAGACTCCATTTTATGTTCTATATCTGAGTATAGGTAATATGTGATAGATATAAATACTGCATGGGAGCATTGCAGCAAACAGCCAATTTTAGATTGGTGCACTACAAGTACTATATATCTTCAGATTACCACACATCATATTTATGTGGATACAGAACAGACCTCATGTTAGACTCCATTTTGTGTCCTATATCTGAGTATAGGTAATATGTGATAGATATAAATACTGTATACGAGCATTGTAGCAAACAGCTAATTTTAGATTGGTGCACTACAGGTACCATATATCTTCAGATAAATCTATTCACAATATATTTTCTGTGTCAAATTCCACAATTTAGCGGTATGAACACGGTTTATTAGTGAATTCCCTATATCTAAACATAGAGAGACTTGTGGAATTATTACCATCATATACAGTTCCCTGACCATCTCCTATATATATAGGTACTCACTCTCTCATTCCAGCAGCCGGGCTACTCTGCAATGCCACGTAGCAACAGAGGGCTCTGAGCAGCAATATTGGAAAAGCAGACGTGATGCATCTACTTGTCTTCTTTCATACCGAGGTGAAGGGAACGGGCCCCTCTCATCCCGAAATTCGATGCTGGTAGCAGATATTGGGAAAGCAGAAGGTCCAACCCTTCAAGTACCTCGGTACTAATTCTTCTCTTCATCTTAATTGGATAACTGTGTGATTTCCTTTCCATGTACGCACTCTCTCATTCCAGCAGCCCGGCTACTCTGCAATGCTTTAGCAACAGAGGGCTCTGAGCAGCAAAATTGGAAAAGCAGAAGTGGGTACCTCTATTTCTCCCATTCAATACCGGGGCGAAGGAGGCAGGCCCCTCTCATCCTGACATTCGATGCTTTAAGCAGATGTTTGAGACAGCAGAAGGTCTGCACCTTCCAATACTCCGGTATTCTTTTCTATCTTATTCAAGAAAACATCTCGAGAGTCATTCCAATGCTGAATCTAAAACATTGATATAAGGTATTCAAAACTGTGTACTATTTCCCATTGAGGGTTATTCTCCATGAAGAAAGCACCTGTTTTTTCATTTTTAGTTGTGGTTTGAAGCACATACAAACTCCACACAGTGATGAAAATAAGCATGAATAACATGCAATGCCATCCCCCTTTTTTCATATGGTGGGGTATTGATCGATATGAATTGTGAACTGAAATCAACGATATGTAGCACCTTCTAACTCCACACTGTGATGAAATTAATTATGAATGACATATAATGTTATCCATTATTTATATTGTGGTATATAGTTTGATGTGAATTCTGAATGAATTTGTGTAATACCAATACATAGCACTCTCTATTTATTCACAGTATATTATGCAGATGAATATGAAATCTAAATGATGTTCTGATGTACATACAAACTCTACACAAACGACAAATTGTGCATCATTTTTTGTAGAGCTGCGCTCTCCAAAGCGGAGGCCTACGGCGTTATCTATTCACAATTGGGGTTGGAAGTATATAGCTTTCAACTCACCTTTACTCATGATATGGTGTACATAGGAATTGTGTATGGTTGGTTTTTGAAATCATATCTGGGGGTTTAAAGTCGCGTACAGGGAAGTCCACTCTCCTTACTATTGTGGTAATTGGTTATAAACCGTGGGAGAGAGTATAATTTAAATTTCGGTGCTGGTTAAGTTTTGTGGTAAAACAGCATACTTACATATGATATCACTGATACGTGCTATGAGTACCCTTACCACATGAAAACTCAGAGCATTATTACTGATCAATATTGTCGCTCATGGCAGATAAAGGTCTGCCACATTAATTAGTAGTCATTCTTAATTATTTTTCTATGAATGGTCTTATGACCTGATACTTATGCATGCATTGATTTTGTTTTATACTATTAACTAGTGATTTTGTGCAATTTACAGTTTTATTAAGTGATAATAAAAGTTAAATTTTAATCTATAGATATAAAAAGTGTGCCCCGGGTCAGACTTTTAGTCTACTTTTGCCCTGCTCTCTTGCAGGTCTACCTCCTTTTCAAGATTAAGAGGGAACATGATTAACACTTAGAAATATATAAGGGGACAATATACAGAGCTTGCGGAGGATCTGTTTTTGATAAGATCAACACAGAGTACACGTGGACACCCGCTTAGGTTAGAGGAGAGGAGATTTCACAAACATAGGCGAAGAGGTTTCTGTGCAGTACGGACAATACTTGTTTGGAATTCCCTGCCTGAGAAAGTAGTAATGGCAAACTCGGTCAATACTTTTAAGAATGGGCTAGATAAATTCCTAATAGATAAGGATATACAGGGTTATGGTGGGTACATCACGCACTAATGGCCGACATTCACAATAGATAATTTTAGTCCGAAAAATAATACAGCGTAGGAGACCATAAACAGGTTGAAATCGATGGACAAGTTGTTTTTTTTCAACCTCAGAAACTATGTTACTATGTATGTTACTATGTTATGGGAAAGCAACACCTGGTATATCGTAGTGATCAGTCATCTTGTTGATTAGTGGTACTGGCATATTGACTCTATGGATGTCTTATCAGTACTGGGATGATTTTTTAAAGGAGTGATAAAAATGTCTAATTTGAAGGTATTGATAGCAAAGTTTATGGAGGATAGTGTAACGGGATTAGAGGTCAGTGCAATCCAGAAAGGTGGTACGCCTACGCCTCCTGAGATGCAATGTTTCTGGAATGTGAGATCTCTATTTGAAGATTTTTCAGAACTTTGGTGCGGATGTGAATCGGTTGAGTCTGCCATATATACAATAGGTGAGGTAATATAGTCATCTTCACTGCAGCCATATGACCTATCCATGTTAAAAATAATTTATCCCAAGTTGACAGTTCTGATTTAATATAGTTGAGTATTCTCGGGAAATTGGCAGCATAAATATTGGAATATGATTTAGTGAGATG